>NC_134483.1:155074842-155184842 GCF_040206685.1 Ascaphus truei | reverse complement strand
ACACACACACACACACACACACACACACACACACACACACACACACACACACACACACACACACACACACACACACACACACACACACACACACACACACACACACACACACGTTCCCCAGTGACACACAAACACACAGACCACTTCAAAGTGACACACACACACTGACAGCTACCAAGTGACACAGTGATACCCGCCTCCCAAGCGCGCTTGCTGTCTCCCCAGCCAGGACAGCAAAAAGCTCCTGGTAGAGCGAGTGGCAGCAAGCAAGAGTGAGCAGCAGCACCTAAGTGCTTACTATGTCCCAGGCCTAAGACGGAGGCAGCCCCGTCATCAATGCTGCAGGCTCCGCTAGCTCCCGGCGCACAACACAAAAATAAATTATAATGTTACCGGGTTGGGAGCGCTGTCGGTCTGGGGAGGCTCTGAAGGGAATTCCCTGTCCTGCCTGGCTCTTGCCCTATTGCAGCTGCCGGGCTGTGGGGGGGGAAGACCCTGAACGGCCATCTTAATTGGGGTCCTAGGGACCCGCGGGGAGAGCGCTGCTGTGGTGAGCCCCGTGCCACTCAGCCGGCCAACCCCAGCACGGATCAGCTGAGCCCCTAGTCCACCTAAAGGTTTCCCCCTCCTCCCATACCAACCCACCCCCCACCGGTGATCGAAGTCCGCAGGCGGCGGTGGCGGCTCCACGAGGCGCAGTACTACCAACAAGATGGCCGCCGTTGCCCTGTAGAGAGGGGGGTGTCTGACCTGCCTATGCTCCCGCTGGGGCACGCGGTCCTGCCTGCCCACATGGCTGATAGACCCTGCTCTGCTCCGGGAGGGAAGTGAGTCTGCTGGCCCGAGTCCCACACACTGGCTGAGCCTGGGGGGAGGGAGGAGGGGAGAGCTAGCTGCAACAGCTTAAAGGAGCAGGCTTCCCTGGTTCTGGGGCTGAGGGGAGGGGGGGGGGGAATTACTGAGAGAGGATTCAGAAGCTACCCAGTCCAATGGTCCTCATTGGATAGCATACAGTGGATAGCAGTCCTCATTCTGCCCTGAAGCCACTCAATAAAAACCCCTCTTGTCCCCCCCCCCAAGGAAGAGGAGAAAACAGTAAACTAAAATTTAAAGGGGCAGCACCCAGCCAGCACCAACCTGCACATCAGGGGAACAGGATCCCTATAACAAAATCTATAGTCTCAGGAGAGACTGCAGAAGCCCAACTACATTGCACCCCACTCACAATTCATTAAAAATAAAGTCAAAAGCAAAAACCCACTTCTGAGACATCCAATGACATCACTGAGGATGATTGGGTAGCAGGGGAGCTCTGAAGACCCTCACAAAGAATATAAATAAAGACATTTTCTGAAGACTTCCGATGAAGTTACCCTTCATAGCTGCTTGAGCTCTCGGCTCTGGAGCCCCTCCAAACGCACACATCAATAACAAGCGCTAAACAGAACGGACAGAACCTAAAAAAGGGATAACAAACCCCAGACGGCCAGGATGCAGACGAGACCAAAAAATAAACAAAATCAGAGTGTCTCCTCATGTTTCACTCTGATGAGGGTGATGAGGGGGCATGGAAGTGTCAGAAGATTCCCAGGATGGCGGCGCAACATGTGCGGCTGCGGCTCCCTCCCACGAGCAGCCGCATAACTTACCAGAGCCAACAAAAACCCACGAACTCACCAGGGAATATATGGAGGAGTACATGGAAAAACTCTTCTCCAAGATGCGCCAGAGTTTTCAACAAGACCTCAACGAGGCGATAAATGGTCTTAAAACAGACATCAATAACCTCTCGCAGAGAACCGCCGCGCTAGAGGACAAAGCGGAAGAGCGGGGAATCTCACAATCCGAAGCAGACGACGAACTTAACAGACGTAACATGGAAATTAACTCCCTGAAAGACTGCCTTGAGGACAGCGAAAATAGAGATAGAAGGCAGAACTTAAGGATAAGGAATATTCCAGAATCAGTCTCTGCAGAAGCCCTAAACCCCTTCCTCACAGAGCTCTTTCAAACCTGGTCCCTGAGTTGCGACCGGAAAGCCTGGAGATCGACCGAGCCCATAGGGCCCTCGGCCCCTGCTCAGAAGACCCTAAAAGGAGAAGGGACGTTATCATACGATTCCACTCGTACTCCAGCAAGGAGAAAATCCTCTCTGCCAGCAGAGAAAAAAGAAACTTAAAATTTTAAATCTTCAGTGACCTGGCCAGATCCACAATAATCAAAAGGCGTGACTTAAAACCCCTGACTCAAACCCTGAATGAGAATGGAATCAAATATAGATGGGGTTTCCCATTTAAATTGATAGTCTGGGCAAACGGTAAGACATTCTCAATGTCCAGACCAGAGGAGATCCCGGGCTTCCTGCGCAGCCTTTGGCTCTCCCCCTTGCCTAACCCAGAAAACTGAGGAGAGGAACAAAGACCCACAGCAAAACATGGCCCGCAAGATCTTCGGAGAGGCTGGTGTCCCAAAGAGGTGCAAGAGGGGGGGACTAATATGTCAAGCCTGACTCAAGACCAAATATATGGAAGGATCCAAGACCTGACTTGCCTATTGATGAAGATCCACTGAGCAAGGGAACCCCAGGATCTACCGAGAGCCATGCTGTGAAGAGTAGCGGCTCACGTGACGAACACCAGCAACTTGATTTAAGGCATCAGAAAACAGATGAAGAGGCCACTGGCACATATGGAGTGGAGGGAGGAGGGTGCCTCCCCCTTCCCCCTCTCCCCCTCCCCTTGTCCCTCCCCCCATCCCCTTCTCCCTCCCCTTCTCCCTCTCCTCTAGGTCCATCGTGGTCTGACCCTTGCGAGGAGGAGTCTCCGCCTGTCTCACTCTGAACTTTGGCTGAAGAGACTGGGACTTATCTCATCGGGGGGCCCCCCTGGCATCAGGTTCAGTATCTCCCTGAGTAATTTAGGGTTAGTGTATTAAGGGTGCCCCTGAAGAACCATCCCTGCCTTGGAAAAGACATAACGGGGCATCCCCCGTAGAAGCATGGATGTAAATAATTAGGGGCGTGCTCGCCCCCTCCCCTTGCTTCCTGGGGCACCTCCCCTTCCCCCGCCCTCCCCTTCTGGCCCCCTCCCTGGGTTCACATAAATCTATCAATCAATATGTATATTATGCAACGTGTCCTCAATCCTAGAAAAGTGAAAGAAACGTGGTTTTGTGTAACAGTAGAATGCTACCCTCCCCAGGAAGGTGTTGAAGTCTCTAACAAGAAATGAAGCCTTCTTCCCGCCCCTCCCTCTCCTGCCATCCTCCCCCCTCCCCCCCCTCCCCTCACTGGGATCACATAATTTTAACAACCAATATGTATATTATGCAAAATACATCTCTAATCTTAGAAAAATGAAAAAAAAACATGTGGTTTTATTTTTTTATATCCCTGTCATACACAAAATTAGTTGTTCTTTGTTAATCCTAGCCTGTATGCTCCATGACTGCCTCTAGTGTGAGCGCGGGGGGACCCGTTGTGATTGGTGCATTGTCGACCGTTCACCACTTTCATTGGTGGGCCAGCGACATGCACCGGCCTATGGGAGGCCCGCGATGACGTCACTACTGGCAGGAGCGGAGACACTGACTAGAGAAGTCTTGCCAGCCTCACGCTCCGATGTGAGCATGCGCGGTCAGACACAGGGGGCGGTACTTACCCACAATCCTTCGGCTTGGTGGTGCGGCGCCTCAGGTGACGTCACGCGCATGCGCACTAGGTGGCGGCGGCGATTTTGCACAGACTTTTGAAATTTACCAATTAAGAAGCAGGTACATAAGGGGCCTTATCCAAACACATCCCATACTCCTTGATAAAGGACCCACAGGTCCGAAACGCGTAGGAGGTTCCTGTTTGTTCCCCAAGGGGGTTGCCTGTCCTCCTGCATGCACGAATAAAGAATAGCAGTTTTATCCTACACCTGGCTCCCTGGCTGTGCGCCATTCGTCTTTCTTTAACAGCAGAATGCTACCCTGCCTAGGAATGTGTAGAAGTCTATAACAAGAAATTAAGTCTTCTTCCAGTCTCTCCCTCTCCCTCCCTCCCTCCCTCCCTCCCTCGCGGACTCCCCCATCCCTCCTCCTGCCCCCCTAGCCCCCCCCTCCGCTTTCCCCCCTCCGCCTTATCCCTCCCCCTTCTCCCTTCCTGCCCCCCCCCTCCCTCCCCCACTTCCCTCCCCACCCTCCTCCCCTCCACGCTCCCCCTGCTCTCTCCCCCCAAGGTAGGGGGGCGGGTGACACGGAACTCTACAGGCCCAGACGGCTTTTCCAACCTGTACTATAAAAAGTTCAGAGCGGTGCTACTTCCGTGTATGCTTGAGATGTTCAATTCTTTTCTGGAGGGCGCAGATATTTCTTCCTCAATGTCCAAAGCTAACCTAGCAATTATTCACAAAGAAGGAAGTGATCCGCTGCACTGTGGTAGTTATAGACCCATCTCGCTCCTGAACACGGACCTAAAAATCTACAGTAAAATTTTGGCAAATAGATTAACACCAATCCTGCCAAAACTTATTCATATAGATCAAGTAGGCTTTGTCACAGGTAGGCAGGCCTCTGACAACACCAGGAAAATTATAAATATCATAGACCATGTGCGACTCACTGACACAAAAGCTATTCTGCTATCATTGGACGCAGAAAAAGCGTTCGATAGAATAAAGTGGGCATTTCTCGATCAAACAATGCTGAAATTCGGTTTCTCGGGCCCATTCCTGAGGGGCGTTAGAGCCCTCTACAGGACGCCCACAGCACAGGTCAAACTCCCAAGAGGAGACTCAGATCCTATCGAAATTAAGAATGGCACCAGACACGCTATGTGAGACCAAGCCTTTTGTAATGTTGTAAATATGTTCGTATAAACGGCGTTTAATGGCCCTAGTAGTCATACCCACATACTGCAGACCGCATACTGGTGATCTGCAGCTGGAGATCGTTGTGAGCTGATTGTTTGGAGCTGACTGGCTGGCATGAGAGGGGATACTCTCTGATTATCCACCGCCCGATACCTTCTTACTTCTGGTAAGCAGGTATTTTAGCCACAGTTCGAGTGCTTTATGGCACCATTTCATTCTTAATCACAGTCATTATTTTTTATTTATTTTCATTAATGTGTTTTATTAAATGTTATTTTATTAATCTCAGTCATCTGTTTGTTCTCAGCATTGTTTGTATTACGTCTTAGTGTGTTTGTATGTGTGTGCATTTGTTAATTGACTCACACAGTATTATGCTATGTATTTTTATTTATTTTCTTTCTATGATTAACCTGCACGGGGAATACTCCAGAGGATTCGTCCAACCTCTCCATCTGGTTGTATATATCCTTTTTCATTGTTGTAGTGCCAAGCGCCAGAGATATAACATTGTTTCCATTCCGTTATCTGACCTGGGGGTCAGAGTTTTATCATAGGCTGCTAGCCCTTACTTTAGAAATTAGCGCTACCATCTATCTGTTTTAGGTATCAACATAGCAAACTCATACCAAAAAATATACCAATGTAACTTCCCTGCCCTTTTCAGCAAAATCATAAAAGATCTTCAGACTTGGAATAGCTTCCAAATATCCTGGCTAGGCAGGATAGCATCTGTAAAAATGAATATTTTGCCCAGGCTCCTATATTTCTTTCAGACACTTCCGGTTAGAGTCCCTCTGTGTGAGCTGAGCAACATCCAGAACAGAGTGTTCCAGTTTATATGGAGAGACAAAAGGCCGAGAGTGGCGAGGTCGATAATGTTAGAGCCGAGGACGGGAGGAGGCCTAGGGGTCCAGGATATTATCAAATATTATTATGCGGTCCATCTAAAACAAATAGTGATGTGGAACAGCAACCCAGCCAAATGCTGCTGGGTGGGAATAGAGTCGTCCTACGCTGACCCCTCTTCCCTCCCGGCCCACTTGTCAAGTGGGAAAGTTTGACTTTGGATCAATGAGTTGCACAGGGGAGATCTGGTCCAGGAGCAGAGGGAACTACGAATTGACCACTAAACCATCTTTGCTAACCCCCTTGGTGAACAATCCAGCGTTCCCATTAGGCTGCTCACAAAAATACGCTAAGAAACTTAGACAAATGGGCATAACAAGAGCAGAGGATCTAGTAGCTAAGGGTACAATTATTTCGTTCCAAGAAGCAACCCAAAAAGAACAAATGCAGGACCTTCACATTTTTGGGTACCTCCAGATTAGACACCTACTGCAGACAGTCTTGAAAAATGTAGATTTTCCGAGTCTAATAAAATTTTAGAGACTATGTGGAGAGGGCAGGTGCCAAAGGGGACTCATTTCAGGAATATACACGGGATTAGCATCTCATGCAACTACCCAAGAACACAATTATATTCTGGTGGGCTGAAGACCTCAATTTAGAAATAGACATGGATGACTGGAGGGATATTTGGGAATCAGCAGCCAAAACCTCAATTTGCACGACCACAAAGGAGAATATAAACAAAATTTTGTTTCACTGGTAATTAACCCCGAGTAGACTGAGCCAAATCTTCCCAGGCTCATCAGATCTATGCTGGGGAGGATGTGGCATGAAAGGGGATATGTCCCATATATGGTTAAATTAATGGAGAGATTAACAGCCAATATAAACCAGAAACTGGAACGTTTCTATAAGATTTTGGAGCCCATGCCCTACGACTAGAAATACGTTGGAGCCTGGACTCCTAAAAGAAAAGCCAGTTCCCAGAGTAAGCCAAAGGAAGCGAGCAGATAACTCAACTAGGAAAATCTCGATGTGTTCAAGTCCTTCTGCCTCTGTTCACACCCCACGCCTCCACCCCCCCCATGCCTAGTGTCTCCCCTCCCTCCCCCCTCCCTTTCTCTTCCTCTTCCTTCTCTCTTTTCTCCTCTTTTCGTCTTCCTATTGGACTCGCTGTCTGTTCCCTTCATCTCCTCACTTTCTTACTGGTCAAATGAAGGGGGGGGGGGGGGAAAGAAGGGGATTTCAGATAGATCAAATACGTACCTACAAAGTAAGAGACCTTGAACTGTTCTCCCTAAAAAATGCTTTGGATGGATACTCAATATCTTATGTACATTTGGAATGTTTAAAGTAACTGCATGTATAGAGGTGCTCCTGTATGCTTCAGTGTATTATGTGAAAATTGTCTATCCTTGACCCTAATAAAAATTTTGAAACAAAAAAGTCTACCATTATTTTAGTAAAGTGCAATAAACACAGTCCCATAAATTGTGACTTGGTGCCAAAAAGAATATTACTGTACAAAATCAGTTTCCTTTTTCTCCATTTTTATAATGCACATTTAACAGATTTTCACCACAGATAATAACACAAACGATCCTTTAGATTTTGTGGTAGTGGAATACTCACAAATTGTCAAAGCAGCTGAAACTAATATCATTTTTTTCTTTAAATAAACACCTTTGTATGATAAAATTAGTGCTCTATGTGTGTATGGTGTGCAAACACATGCTAGTCTTTTTTTAAATGTGACTATGCAAAGTGATGGGTGTCAATCCGTTGATTTTTTTTTGTCTGCCCATGCCCACTTGTGTTTATGATTAAATCACAGTAATGGCTGTATTTAAAATCAAATAATAAGCCAATTCAGGTTTACATATGAGGTCCTGAAAGGTATTTAATCATATGTTCATACAATCCTGTAAACTAAATGTATTTTATCATACACACTCATAAAATATATCTAGTATATGAGGAACATCAGTTAGTTTATTACCAATGAAAATGTTTTCATGTAAAATATTGCTGATAATGTATGTTTCTTAACAATTTACAAAATGACTATACTAAGAAAAAACTTAATGTATTTTCTAAGGAAAACCAAGGGAGTAAAAATTGCCAGGCACCTTATAAAATTGAATAGTAGATAAAAGCATTAACAAATGTGGAAAGGGATGCACTCCTTTCTATAAAAAAAATAATAGTGCTGGGTGCTGCATTCAAATGCAGAAACTGCAACTACAAATATCCTATATACATCAAATTGTATAGTGATTGACACACCAGACTGCAATAGATATAAAGCTTAAGTGTAAGTTTTATTCCGTGATGTTTTGCTGTAAAATCACAGCTTTATTAGGAAATCTGTATCTTTAAATCTGTTACAGTCAGATACAAGCATTTAACCATACTATACTGTATTTCACAATTTAAATGATCTTTTCCATTTAAAATTAGGCACACTAGTATTTTGTAAGTTTGTAAGATTCATTATACTCTTTGATAAAGTTCCTAAACGGAACGAAACGCGTCAGAGGATGTGAATCTCTGTGATGTCCAGCACCACGTCTTGAATAAAGATTGATTTTATCTTCACTTTGGCGGAGTTTCTATTCATGCAGTGACCGCCGATAACTCTTCTATTCTGCCACTTCACATTCACGGCTGGGGCACGCCAAGGATCCCTTGCATTACGGGACAAACGTCACTACATCCCCTCCCCTTGCAGTCGCAGGGATACCTGGGATACGTGACTCGTCGTTGGAAACCTCCCTGCAGTAACCAGCCTGGCGATCGCGATGACGTCATTCGACAGCGCCATACACGTGGAGCTAGTACCGGGAGTTCAACAGAGGCAGCAGTGAAGAATCCAGGTGGGCTAAGGGCAGCAGGCTTCGGTCGGTTTATTCGTGAGTACAGGAGGGGAGTTTCAAAAGGCTTCTCATCCTGTCTCCTTACCAACCCCTGCACAACGCCCCCCCCCCCCTGGGAATTTTAAGTCTGCATTATTGTCGCCTCATTTATATGCCTGAAAGCTTTATATGTTTATTGCAGTGGGATCGCTTGTTTTCCTTGCTTACTTTGACATCTGAGGGTAGTTTTAACCCATACCCCGCCACACACACTTCTCAGGAGCATCGAACATTATGGGGTTCATTCCCCCTACTCTATAGACTGTTTTCTTGTTCTGGTGGCTCAGAGTGTGTATGTTTATACTTAATTTTGCTTATTTCTTCAATTACCTTTTGGAAGGTTCAGTATATGGGGTATATATTTTCTCATACATCTATACACCTTGGATGACTATTCTATAAGGAACTCTGCCATTTGTTCTAAATTTTATTGAAAAGGACTGTCCTTTATAATCCAAATCATTTTCTTTTGCACACCATGGAGGAATCTAGCGGAGATGAAAATGCAGGATTGATTTCAGTGGACAATACATATGTGTTTACCTGTGGGGATGATAGTAAAAGATTACGGAAAGCCACACATCTATTTGATGGAACGTCTGATGTAATTTGTGATGAACCCTCTGATTTGACCCATCATTTTGTCAAACTAGAAAAGTTGTTGGTTGAAAATATTAGACTCTGGTGGGATATCACCTCACTAGAGAATTATATAAGATGTAACCGTATTCCTAGGGGCCTGAGAATTAAAAAAGTTCCATCATTTGGCTTTACAAGTACAGGCATACCCCGGTTTAAGTACACTCACTTTAAGTACACTCGCGAGTAAGTACATCTCGCTCAATAGGCAAATGGCAGCTCACGCATGCGCCGGTCAGCACGTCCTGAACAGCAATACCGGCTCCCTACCTGTACCGAAGGTGTGCGCAAGCAGGGAGACTATAGAGCCTGTTACAAATGCATTATTTACATCAGTTATGCACGTATATGACGATTGCAGTACAGTACATGCATGGATAAGTGGGGAAAGGTAGTGCTTCACTTTAAGTACATTTTTGCTTTACATACATGCTCCGGTCCCATTGCGTACGTTAATGCGGGATATGCCTGTAATCAGTTTGAACAAGATTGGATTGATATCCTAAATACATGCTCTGTCAAACTGATGAATTTAATTATTCAACAAAAAATGATTGAAAAATCAAGCCTCATGGTGGAAATTAATAATCTCAGGTCCAAATTACAGCCATTCAACAAGAGGGAACAATTCATCAAAAATGACAAAACATTGTCTTCTAACGTAGAAATAAGTGAGGATTTAATCAGCGACAAAAAACATTTAAAGTTCGAAAGGGATCGTGTTGATTATGTCAAGAAACAGGTTTACTGTTGGCAAAAACCTACTATGGTGAGGGAATTCAATGGCTCTAGCACTCCCAAATCTAAAAAATATCCAAAAAGAAGAACAGAAAATCTACCAAATAAATCCATTCTAAAAAATACACGGGTAGAAACATCTAGCTTTGAATCTGATGTCTCAGATCCAGATTCAAGAGCTCACTCAGTCTCTTTTGACAGATCACGTGATTACTCTAGAGACCGGGGGACCTCTAAATATTCTGACAATGCCACCACCTCATTTACCCAACCAAAAATTTCAAGGGATCTGGGCAACCATCGTCTGCTTTTTTAGACATGGGGGCCAAAGGCCGGGGAGAATGCGCAGATCCAAAAGAAAACGAGGGGTGCAGAGTGAGGTCAAAACGAAAGAAGTACGATTAGAGCCTACAGACAATATCATCAACCTGTCAGGGGTAGATTTAACATTAGAACAGTTATCAGTTCTCAATAAAGGATTAGGGTTTGCTCCCAGCCAAAATTTCCAGCTATTCCAGACGGTCATAGACCTACAAAAATGATGTCAACTAGAAATAAATTTGATGTATTAGAGCCCTTGGAGGATCGTGAACAACCAGTTGTTCTATCTATCACTAATGATGTCCCAGTTTTGGACTTTAAAGAGAATTGCACACTTTCCGATATGGACTCCTTATTAGAGCAGCAAGGAGAACCCCTCACTTCATATAGTCAGCCATTTTTTGACCGTGAGGACTCGGGTTATCGTTCCAAATCTCTGTTTTGTCCAAACTTCAACAGGGGACCTTCTATTAATCTTTTCGAACAACTGGTTGAGCGGGATTTACGTATCTTATCCAAGGGCTTCTCCAGCTCTTTTGTTAAAAACGGAAATTTGTCTTACCTAGAAGTTCAACAGATTGAATGTATTAAAAATGAACATAACATAGTTCTAAAGAATGCCGACAAAGGTGGGGCTTTGGTTATATTGTCCCAAACCCAATATCATGCTGAAGCCACCAGACAACTGAGGGATAGAAACACTTATCATAACCTAAAGGGTGATCCCACATCTGAGTACCGTCTTGAGTTGTTGGAATTACTAGAGACGGGCCAAATTCTAAATGTTATCAACAAAAAGGAGTTTATGTTTCTTTCCTGTCCACATCCCGTGATTCCGGTATTCCACCATCTCCCAAAGATCCATAAATCGCTGGTGGACCCTCCTGGTCGACCTATTATTGCGAGTATTGGATCTTTGGGAGATGGGTTATCGTGGTATGTGGACAGGTTCTTACAACCCCTGGTTTTCAAACTACCATCTTTCATCAGGGATACTACAGACTTCCTCGTCAGTATACAGGAGTTACCATGGTCACACGAATACAGGTGGGTCACTATGGATGTGACCTCCCTGTATTCTATTATTGAACACAAACACAGCCTAGAGGCCATTGAACACTTTCTTGATCAATCCACTCTATCTATCTCACATTGCACTTTTTTATTACAATCAATATCTTTTTTATTAACAAACAACTATTTTTTATTTGAGTCACTTTTTTATTTACAAAATTTGGGTACCGCAATGGGCACAAGCTTCGTACTATCGTACGCCAATTTATTTATGGGTTTATGGGAGTCACGTTTTATTTATCACAGCAACAATTCACATCGTCATAATATCGTCTTTTACAGGCGATATATTGACGATTTGATCTTTATTTGGAGGGGAGATGAAAATTCACTGTTTTCTTTTTTTAATTACCTTAATGATAACACTTACAATATTAAATTCACTTTTGAGCACCACATTAATCATATTCACTTTTTGGACTTGCACCTGTATATTGACGCAAATAAAACCATTCAATCCGACATCTATAGGAAGCAGAATTCTAGAAACACATTATTATGTGCTCAAAGCTCCCATCCACGGTCATTGATCAGGAATATACCAGGGGCACAATTTATTAGATTAAAAAAACTATGCTCAGATAATGAGGTGTTTCTGTACCGTGCAAGGGAAATGTCTGAGAGGTTTCTAGAGCGGGGATACTCAGCAAAAGATATAGCAACAGCTTTTGCTAAAGCAGATCACACAGAGATGAGTGAACTTGTGTGTAAAAAATCTAGAAATTATAAACCCAAACATCAAAGAGAAATATTGTCAAGATCGGACAATAATAAAAGTCCCTTCTTCATTAGCACATATAGTTCACAATCTCAGGATATTTGCAATATAATATCTAAACATTGGCACACACTGTTACTAGACAAAGACATCCGCCCACTATTGCAACAAGGTCCAAGATTTTCCTATAGGAAAGCCAAAACTTTGGCATCACACTTGTCACCAAGTATGTTCAATTCTAAATTCAACTTAACTGGAATTTCATGCATTCCCAAAGGCTTCTATAAATGTGGGATGTGTTCCATGTGCCAGTATGCTTGCCAGAGTAAATACATTTCTTACACTAATTCTAAGAAATATCATATAAAGACCTTTCTCAATTGTAACATTTCGTTTGTAATCTACATTCTTTTTTGTGGCTGCGGACATATATATATAGGCCGCACAATAAGACCACTCAGACTAAGAATATCTGAACATGTACGCTTAATTAAGAAAAGGGACTTAAACCATCCAGTTCCTAGACACTTTGCACAATGCCCTCATGGGGGCATTCAGAACTTTTCTTTTTCAGCTATAGAACATATACCCTGCCACCCTAGAGGTGGCAATAGGGAAAATACCTTAAATAAACAAGAGATGTTTTGGATATACACTCTCAACACTCTCCATCCGCACGGCATCAACCATGAGTGGGAGTTGAAACACTTCTTGCATGGTTGAATGCCAGGGGAGTCTTGGGAGTGTGTCTCCATGCATCTCAACACAACTCTGTATTTGGTAATTTGTTTTATATACATTCATTACGTTCTGTGCAATGTTGGAAACAAATATTAATTGTTTTGAGATTGTCATCCATGGGACTCACATTTCAATGTGAGGTACATCTCACTAATCATCAATATTCTTTATATTATCTTATTGATTCCTTAACATAATTTTGATATTATATTGGTTTATATACATACAAACTTCTAATATATAATCAGTATTCATTATGTTTCAACATGTGTTATATATATATTTTTCCTCATTAACTCTTACCATGTTTTCCTAGTGCAATTTGTTTATGTACACATATATTTTTTTAACTTAGGATGCTGCACATCACTTGTACTTGTTTTTAATAGTATCATTTTATTAATTATTTGTCTTGTTGTTATCACTTGTCCTATTATGTGTTTTTTTGTGTATTCACAGTATATCTTTATAGACATGTTCCCTCTCCACATAAGGCTTCAATTATGAATCAGTGTTCTATTAATTACTTTCAACTGATTCAATTTAATTTTCAGCCAATGATTGAAGGGGACCTGCCTATTTAAGATTCATGTGATCAGATTCATTATACTCTTTGATAAAGTTCCTAAACGGAACGAAACGCGTCAGAGGATGTGAATCTCTGTGATGTCCAGCACCACGTCTTAAATAAAGATTGATTTTATCTTCACTTTGGCGGAGTTTCTATTCATGCAGTGACCGCCGATAACTCTTCTATTCTGCTGTTTCACAGTATAGATTCTGTAACCAAGTTTGATTTGAGTCAAAAAACGAAGAAATCAATGTCATTTAGTGGGTTTACTGATTCTTTACTTCTTTAAAGAAGCTGTATAAATAATACAATACATTAAAGCTCTAGGAAATACCCATGTTTAGAATAAATACAAAACTAAAAACTAACATGTTGAGGTTCAGCTACACTAGTTATTACCTAAATTAATTGGATGATCAAGCAAAGTAAAGACAACTACTAGAGACTTTGTGACATCTTTGGTTGTTTGTGTTTTTGTTCCTGTGTTCTCTCTCCAGAGGCAAAATGCTTTGATAGATTCTGATGACATTTTGAGGGTAACTTTCTGCTATTTTTTTTAAGTGAATAAAAAAAATTCAGCAACCGAATTATTGGTATAAAAAAAATCAAATGTATTATTTTGCAACTGACACTAAATTTTCAGAGAACTTGTTGGAACCATTTCAGAGAAATTAAATACTTAAAATGAAAATTAATTTGGTAAACATGGTAACAAGCAACACTGTACAATACATTCTACTACTGTAGGTACATCAATGAAGATGTAAATATATAATCAGACTCCAAGAGTAGTTTTTTGGATATGCTTATACTTATACTGTACATTTTCCAATTCGGACATTTTAATCCCACCATTTTTTAATTAATGTTACTAATACATTTTAAAAAAAATTGTTACTATAATATCTCCAGATGATGTTCATGATCTGCCTATACTGCCTATACTGGTTGAGTATATATATATATATATATATATATATATATATATATATATATATATATATATATATACTACGTGTTTCGCCTGAGTTAGACTTCATCTGGGTTTATATATATATATATATATATATATATAAACCCAGATGAAGTCTAACTCAGGCGAAACACGTAGTGTGAGGGTCTCTGAATAGATCTCCTTAATCTGTCTAATAAAAGGAGGGGTTTTTTGCCTGCCTGTTTGCTGCAGAGCCTTATTTAAGGCTATTGGGACTGTGCACTATACTTTCAACTAAGCTAGCTGACAGAGCCGATAGTGCGAGCGGTGCCACTTCCGGGTTGTGATGTCACAAACCAAAGATCGCGAGATCAGGTTGAACAGAGCAACGAAGGAAGCCCTAGCATTTGTGTACACAGCATGCAACGTGAGAGAGGTTCCTTACATCATCAGCCCCTCTGCTGCAGCTAACAGAAAGGATTTTATCCTTACATGCCTGTATACTTCTGCTACATTGTAAGTAGCCACTTTTCTTGCGCTTTATTTTAATGATAAAACGTACTTCACCATATTGGAATCTTTCTCATTTATAGGTCACACCTCGTCCAAGAATTCTTATAAGGATATTCAACGTTTTTATCCCACATGTGTTTTGAATTCATTCACCTGT
The DNA here is from genome assembly GCF_040206685.1 of Ascaphus truei. Lineage (NCBI taxonomy): Eukaryota > Metazoa > Chordata > Amphibia > Anura > Ascaphidae > Ascaphus > Ascaphus truei. The sequence goes on along the minus strand of NC_134483.1, from coordinate 155,169,816 downwards.
TGTCTCTGATTTGCGCCTTTTGCATTTTGTTTCCTCTCTCTCTCAGATTCAAAGGCAGAAATGTGTATTGGACAAACACAAACATACATAACTTACTCACATGTAAGTAATTAAAAGCAGGCTCCTCACAACACTGAATGAGAGGTATGTCGACCGATCACAGTGTCTCTGGAACTCACAGCTGTGGGTTCTTATTTGGTCGACAGCTCACAGCACCCAGATGTGGATAGATGCAAAAGCTCAACAGTTGATCAGCCTCTGAGAGCGTCCTGCGTGCAGCCGCCTGCATCAATGCCAAAACGGAGTTAACCTCACTTGTGCCTCCAAGCGCTAGACCACTTCCAGCTACTTAGGGTCAGGGGGTTTCACTGTCAATGTGCGTGATACCGTAATAGTAGTGATGACCTCAACCAGTTTCGCATGAGAAGTGCTTCATCAGGGAGTGACGTCACTAGCCCACTAGTGACGGGGGCTCTGATATTTATACCCCTCCCTTGGATCGATTCATTCCAATTTCAAAAAGCTGTGGCCAATTTCCACTTAATTTCTTTAGATATTCCAAAAACGGACTGCAAGGACTGCATCACTATGGTACTGCAAAAAGGCTGTTCAAACAGAACATACACAGCTGCAACGTCAATTACACTAATTATTACAGGGGGTTAATAAATGTAAAAGGTGTTGTAAGAAACACTGCTCCTATTCCCCCAAATAATAGTAATAATATATCATTTTAATTTGTATAATATTATATTCCTCAGTGATGCAATCGATGGTTATCCTACATGTGCAAATAACATACAATAAATGCATATTAAATACAAACAAACAAAACACACATGTTTAAACATCCTATTATGTCTATGTGTCATCTTTAATAATACTACCACCTATCTATGCAAGGATAGAAACTCAGAACTAAAAAATATATCCATTTGCATAAAGTAAATGATCCTAATTTAAAATATTTTTTGTTAATAATATGTTAAAAACCCTAAAATTTAAAATTAAATACTAAATAGCTGTTGGATATAAAATACTCATACAATCCATTCATATTGTATTCCTAAAGATGGGAAACGGAACCCTTGAATGAAAAATGCATGTGATGAGCTGAATGAATGTGGCTCTCAAAATTACCCATATTAAAAAAAAAAAAAAAGAAGGTCCACCACGTCATTAAAACCCATGGGGTGCTTGGTCTTTAACTTGAATATCCAATTTTGTTCCTGACCTAGTAGGTGGAGATCTATGTGGGTAAAACCATTAGATGCCTGAAGATTAGGATATTTGAACATCTAAGGAATATCAAGAACATTAAACAAATTGTTTCTTGTTAATGGTAAACCCCTTACTGTCCTTTTAGATCACTTTCATAGAGTCCATAATATTGACTCTAGAGCTTTACATTTTGCTGCAGTAGAAAGCCGCAGTGACAATATTAGAGGTGGCAATAAAATCTGCATACTACTGTATATGGGCATGGTGTACCACTTTGCAAATCAATGGGTAGAGGGTGGGGGTAGTTTCCCCAGGGAGGGTGGTTTGGCATCCCCGGTGGGTAGCGGGGAGGGGTTAACCCCTTAATTACAATAGCGTTACTAACCGTTAAGATGATTAAGGGGTTAGTGGACTGTAGTCTCTTTTTTATTGTTATGTTGCTGCCATATAGGACAGGGATGAAGATGAGGAGGAAGATGAGGTAGGCCTCAATCCTGGCAGGGGCAAGTGCAATTTGAATTTACATTATGCTGGCTCGATAATGTTTTCTTTTTAATGGGCAAATAAGCTATTATTCATATCTGGATAATAGTAATGTTGCCCATCATTGCACTGTATGTGTTGAGGGGGTTGTTTGGGGTAGAGGAGGTGTGTAGTAGGGTTGTTTTATTTTAATGTTTCTTGGGGGTAGAAGGATTGGGTGAAGGGGTAGTTTCCCCAAGGGTTGGTGGTTAAGCCTCCCAGGTGGGTAGCGGGAGTGGTTCACCCCTTCATTACCATAGCGGTTAAACCGCTATAGTAGTGAACGGTTTAACTCCTCCCACAACCTAACCAGGCCTAACTACCCACCCTTTGGCAACTAACTTCTCATCCACCACCTGTACCCCAAACAAACCGGGTAGTCAGGTTTAAACCCTTCATTGACTTACCGGCTAGCCGCTAATGTAATGAAGCTGTTTATATTTACATTTTAATACTAGTGTACGGGAGCAGCGGGTCTCCAGAGTTACAGGCCCCGGTATGGGGTACCGGTATTCTCCTACAATGTTTAAATCTCTCATGACACGTGACCGGAAACCCTTAAACGCACAGGAGACACCGGCACCTATACCGGGGCCTGTAGCTTGGGAAGTAGGTGGTCCCCGTACCTGAAATTAATGTGGTTCAGCTCCAGAGATGCCCTGCTCCTGTAAACTAGTATTAAAATGCAAATAAAAACACAGCGGTCGCCTCTGAGATGCAGCTCTCTCTATGCAGTTCTCTATGCAGCTCTTAGATTGTACGGGGAGAACTTTGAGGCTTAGAACATATCACTGCTGTCCCGAGCAGTATTGGCATTTTCCTACTTCACGGTTTGAGACATTTGGAAATGGTTTCAGATTCTTTCTGAATACCGTGATAAGGCAAATGACAAACCATTAGGTGGGGTCATGCCACACCGTTCGAGATGGCAGCAAAGTGATCAAATCTACTAGAATAGGCCACCCAATCTCAACTGAGACATGATAGGACCATGCAATTTCATTAATTTTGCTTGCCTGTGTCATTTTTGGGACTAAAGATACTATGAAAATCATATCAATTTTTGAATAGGAATTTTTTTTTGTTGATTACAGTGTAATGTTTTTAGGTGCAATTCCCTCCATATGTTTACAAGGTTTAAGTTTCATAGACATCTTACTAAGGTTTCTTTGACATGTTTTCTAAGATATTGTTGAGTTGTAGATTTCAAGGGTGTTTTATCAATAGAGGCATGAAGGGTCAAATGGAAATCTCCCCCTAGGATCACTCCCCCTCTGCCCATACTGCCGAGTGTTACAAAAATATCCTATTTTTGCCATTGTGATGTCAATAGATGTTGTAATTATGTAATGGTGCTCTTTGTCTCTTTTAGCCTTGTCTATGTGGTATGGGATATTTTTGAGGATGAGTATAGCTACTCCTCGTTTTTTAAATGAAGCAGAGGACAGCAATACTGTAGAATAGTTTCTGTCAAAGAATGCTGGAGACGTGTTTGAGTTAAAGTGGGACTCCTGTAGAAGGATAATGTCACTTTTAGCTTTATTAGATTGCTTCATGGCTAGACATTTTTTGTTATGGCTATTAAATCCTTTAAAATGTTATGTGATGTTATTTGTGAACTCATCATTTTAATTCTTGAGGAGCTATTCGAAATGCATACTGTAGTTGTCGCTAAAGTATTTTACACTGTGCAAATGTTTATGGATATGTGTATGGCCATTTCTTCTTTGACAAGTATCATTCAGTGGGTGGGTTAAAGGGTGTAAAAGGGTAGAAAATGGATTGCCACAAGGTTGTTTAGTATCTCATGGTCAAAATGTCCTCTGAAAGATGTTGATTTGAAGGGAAACATAAGGAACTTCATTCCAGGGATCTACATTGAGGAGCCAGCATAACCGGTAGTCCATGTTGAACCAGCTAAAGTGCTCCACTAAATGCAAAAGACACTCCTTATCCAATCGACATCTAGTTCTCTTGTACCCGGTCTCGGTACAGAAGTCGAGCCGGGGCCTCTAGGGTTCTCAAAACCCCCCGCCCTCTCACAAACACACCACAAGCATATATATTTAAAGTATTGGTTTTGTTATACATCACTGAAACAATGCCCGATGAGGCCCACTGTCTCTCTGATTTGGAATGGAGGTGTCTTCCCCACTCATCTCCCGGTCAAATCAAATTCTGTTCAATGTCATACAATGTTAATAGTTTGTTCATCCTTTCTATTCTTTAGTCATGTGGAGAGGGCCCAAGTACCCCATCCCAGTTGTTGGGATGGTCATATAATTTTTCTGTCTTTTTGGGGAACCAGATACCTGCCAAACACTCTTAGTTTGGGAGCTGTTACCTGACGATGTTCCTCCTAGTGTTTCCCCAGTCTAGCAAGGAACCCTCTCCCTTTTATGGTTACTTTAGTGTCTAGGATGCTTCCTCATTGCACGATCAGCTTAAAGGGGAATACCTACCGATTGTCAGGAAATAGCCCATACATATGTTTTCCTAGTTCTCCCTCTCCTCACAGTTTCTTTCTCTGTCCACCGGGTGTGCTGCTGTTTTCTGTGTGCTCTGGGGTTCGTCTGTCTATCTGTCTCCTTGTTGCTCCTGTCCTCTGTCCTTATAGTTTCATGTTTTTCCTTTCCTTTGTTTAGTGTTCAGACTCCCATGCCCATGCGTATGACCCCGACGTTCCTGCTTGCTGCCTGCCACCGACCTCGGCCCATGACCCCACCTCTCCTTGCCTGCACCCCACAGTTCCGGCCTCTGAGGTCCTACCCGCTCCAGAAGTCTCCCTGTGACACCGATATTTAATGTCCCACGCCCAGAGTACATTAATGGATTTGAGCGATCTTCCTCATGTCAACATGGCGGATGCAAGGTCAGGAATACTTGGAGTCTCATGTTCTCGTGTGTAAGGTTTTGCAGCAATTTCATCTTCAGTCATAGTTTCTTTCGTTTTGAAGAAATGGAGGCGCAGTACCACATCTCAAAGTTTATCCATGTAGAGAGGCCTCAGTTTCAGAGCTATGTGGAAGCAGTCTATCATCATGTAGTCTGCTGTGCTTTCTGGGAGCAGAGTTTTAAACTAGCTATGGACAAAGACCTCTGGGTTTGAGATGGGCTCCAGGATCCCTCGGATTCTGAGGTTATTCCGCCGGCTCATATTATCAGAGTTCTCTTGTTTTTCTATGACCTCCGTCATATGGGTTTCTGTGTTTTACAATCTCTGGCAGCTGTGTCTTGATCTCTTATTATCTTGTCCGTTTTTTTCTCTAATGTGTTGGTTCGTGTACTGATCTCCACTACATCTCTGCTTTCTGCTAGTTCAGTTTGCAGGAGCAATATAATGTTCTTGTGGAGGTCCTCTATATCGTTTTTAGTTGAATTATGGCTGAAGGGTTTCGACTCTGATACAGATCTTGATTGCTCACATGCAGGCGAGTCTCTCCCTTGCTTTATTTCTTTAAAATGTATTTTTTGTGCTTTGCATAATTCTTGTGTATTTTTGTTGGTTGTTTTTGTAATTCTTGTTTATTTTTTGTGTTTAGCTTTTAAACAATGGTGTTTATTTGGTGTTTTCTTTATTATTATTTTTTTTGGTTTTAAACTTTTAATTCTAAATTTTTCATTGGCATTTGTTTTATTTATTTCTTGTGTATTGATGGTATGCTGATTTTTATTGTGGAGCTTCGTTGGAATTTGTTATTTATTTCAGGGTTTTTTTATGTTTACTTTGTTATTGTTTCTTTTTGGTGATTGTTTTGATAGAATTTAATTTTTTTGGTAGTTGTTTATTTTTGTAGCTGGCCCATTGACTGTCATAGTACTAAATCATGCCCATATTATATGGGCATGATGTATCACTGTGCCAATCAATTGGTTTCTTGGCATTTGTCATGTGTGTTTTATGTTTGTTTGGTTACCCATTTATTGATATAGTTGCAAAGCATGCCCATATTTATATAAACATGCTTTAACACTGTGCCAATCAAAGGGTAGTAGAGGTATTGTCCCTGGGGTGGTTAGGCCTCCTTGGTGGGTAGTGCGGGAGGTTGGGTTAACCCCTTAATTACTATAGTGGTTCCTAACCACTAATGTGATTAAAGGGTTAGGGGCCATTAGATTGTATTTTTTATTGTGCTGTTGCTGATAACAGAGGACAAGGATGGTGATGAGGATGATGACAGCCTTCATCTTGGCAGGGGTAAGTGCAAGTTTTATTTACTTTACGCTGGCTGATGTTTTATTTTTAATGGGCAAATGCACTATTATCCATATCTGTAATTTTACATTACTGTGCTGTATGTGTTATGTGGGTGGTTGGGGGTCCAGAGGGTGGTTTGTGTATTGGTACAGTATGTAGTAGGTATTTTTATGTTTATTGTGGGTAGAGGAATTGAGTGAAGGGAGTAGTTTCCTCAGGGGGGGAGGTTAGCCCTCGAGTGGGTAGTGGGAGGGGTTAACCCTTTTATTACCATAGCGGTAACTACCGCTAAGGTAATGAAGCGGTTAACCCCTCCGCAACCTTCCCGGTAGGCCTAACTACCCCCCTGGGGCTTTCACCCCCTTCACTCACCCCCTCTGCCCCAACAAACCTGGTAGTCTGCCTTAAACCCTTCATTGCCTTAGCGGTTAGCCAATAAGTTAATGAAGCTGCTTTTATTTTATTTTAATATTACAGTATTGTAGCAGAGGGTCTCTGGAGCTGAAGCACATTGATTTGAGGTTCGTGGAAACCCTGCTTCCCAAGTTACAGGCCCCAATATGGGGTGCCGGAATCCCTCTGGTTTGTTTGAATCCCCCGATAACGTCGGCCGTGACGCGGGATAATTTAAACATGGCCACCGGGATCCTGGCCTGTAACTTAGGCTTGTTGAAAATCTACCTTGATAATAACCGCCAGCGAACCATTGTGACGGTGAGGGGGTGTCCAGGTCATCAATAAAGGTATTATGCATGGCTGGTTACCTCTAAGCCCATTTCAGGTTTTAGAGTGTAAGCTCTTCAATCTGTGTATTGTGCCTGCAATGAATGTAATTGTATGACAATAAAGATTTTATGTGTGTTTTACCTTTCCAGGACTGCTATCCAGTGGAGATTCTCAGGCTGAGTTTCAGGGGGGACTTTGCAGTAAAAGTGTTGTCAGAATGTGTCTAGGTAGAAGGGTTCCAGCATTGCTGGCTACCCCAAAAATGTATCCGGGAATCAGGTTAGATTCCTGGGGACATATAGACACATCACTCCGGTCAAAGTCATCCCTTGAAAACCGTTATGCGACTCACCGCCAGGTTTCCCTGCTTCAGCACAGAACAGAAAGGTAAATGAGGGCATAGGGATTTGTATATCCCGGGTACAGTCAAGGTTCCCTAAGTTAGTGAGGGTCCCCCAGTATATGCCCAGATCAGTGTACAGGTTCTGAGGAGTTTCTCCAACTGTATACTAAGTTGTGAGAGGTTTAATGAAACCTAAATCCTAGTTTCAGTAAAGGAAAGAGATACAGCCCTGGGAGTGTGCCTATGCGTTTTTTTGGTTCTAACGAAAATTAGGTTTCCTTAAGGGAATGAGCTACAGCTCTGATTGAAGCTAAGCATCTTTTCATTTCACTGTGGGACAGAAGAAAAATGGGAAACAATTTTTGTTTCATGAAATGTTTAATAGCCGATGTGGCTATAAGGTTTTTACAGTCTAACTCAGCTTTACAGTGTATGAGGGATATGGCTAGTGGGAATAAAAGTATATAGTCCCCATAGGCGCATGCGCAACGGGTACGGTGATGGAGGTTTAATTTAAAGGCTCCCCTACCCGTCGACAAATATAGCTAATAAAATACGATTCAATCGAAATTCGGCATTTCTACTTACTCGGCCCTAAACACAAGAATCTCTGCACATCACTATAAGACCATCTAAGGAGGGATGGCTACAACACGGCAGAAGAACAAGCACAAAACCGATGTGCACTCTTACTTCACAGGCGCAGGCAAGGCCAGGACAGAGGAGAACTCAGCGATGTCTGAATCTGACTCTGCCTCGGAGATGGAGGGAACCTCCGCGGAGCACTCCGGGATCATAAAGAAGGAGATAGCCAGGCTCCTAACGGATTTAAAAACATTCTTTAGGGGCGAGGTAGAGGGACTCAGGAGGGATTTCCTCCAGATTGGCACCCGCACAAACGAGCTAGAGGAACGCATGGAGGACAGCTCAAAGTGCCACCAGGAGACAAGCAAAAGGATGGGAGCTCTAGAATCCAGAGCTGCAGAACTAGAGGACCGGCAGGAAGATAGCGAGAACAGAGACCGGCGCAACAATCTGCGAATACGAGGGATTCCGGAGGAGATTCTGGACCCTGAGGTCCTGATCAGCCTCTGGATAACCTCCATCATGCCGGGCAAGTCGGAGATGGAACTGTCAATGGACCACTGCCATCGGGCACTGAGGTCTCGCCCACTCCCTAACAACCCACCACGAGACATAATCCTCCATCTACAACACTACAGGACCAAGGAGGAGATATGTAAAATGACATGGGCAATGCCGACCATCTCATTTGAAGGAATAATTATTGTTATCTTCCAGGATATATCCCCTATAATCCTGGCTAGAAGAAGAGCTCTACTACCAATCACAAAAGCACTACGGGACAAGGACATCAGATACAGATGGGCTTTCCCATTCGCCCTCGTGGTAGTAAAACATGGCCGATCCCACACCCTGAAGCACCCCGCAGAGGGAACAGCCTTCCTGAAAAAGCTGGGACTTAACGGTACTGCTACTCACCCGGAGAACACGGAGACATGTCCTCCACGTGCAGCAGCCTGGGAGACTGTGTCCACCCCGGTGGACAAGAGGAAGGAGAAGGCGGGAGAGAGCTCCAAGTGTCCTTACAGAGACAGCTGGATGGATTTAATGCCTCGTGTTGTTGAGGTTAAAAAGTTATGTTAAAGTTCTGGACTTGGGCTGGCCCAGCGTTAAGGAAGACTGATGACCCCTGGCCTTTCCGGTGGTTACGTGGCATCAGGGAGAGCAGAGGGGGCGCCCTGCGCTCAACATGAAAAGAACTAACAAAGACCCCAAAATGGCTGCAAGACCCTTACCTGAGGAAGAAGCAGGAAAAGCGCGGCAAGATCCATGGCGGCGGAGGTTTCGCGCAAAGAAATGGTGCGCAGAACAAGCACGCCTCCAGGTACACCCACCACCGCCAGCGGACGGCCTCCAAATGAGCCCACATCGCTGACGTCAGAAGGCGCAATCTCGCGACACCTTGGAGAAAGCCGGATGATGTGCAGGAGCGATGGCAGCCTCAAGGAAATGCAGCGCCGGAAGTGATCCGGTATTCCCCGGCGGGGGTGCGCGAACTCCACTGCCGGGGAGGAACACGAGGGGGTGGGGAGCCGGTGGTCACTGAAGAGGAGGGAGGGGGAGTGGAGCCGACAGGAGAAGAGCATAGTACCCGCGGGTGGTATGGAGAGAGGTCTCCTTAGAAGTGACGGGGGGGAGTGAAGAGGGGAGAAAGCAACATGAGAAGAGGAGCCTGAAAATAGAGGAAGGGAGCCCTTCAAAAGTAGGGGGAGAGGAACTAGGGGGTTGGGATAAAATAAAGCATATAGAGGCTCAGGGAGGCCTGCAGATTGTAGGCATACACGAGGGGTTGCAAGCTTGGAAGTAGCGGCACAGGCACTAAGGGCTATAAGGTCACGGGGCAATGGCCCGAGTTCAGTTCAGGAGAGTTAGTTCTACTGTATATGGAGTAAAGGGGCGCACAGCCACATTTAGGTTAGCACTGAGTTAACTATCTTAGAGTTTTAGGGAAAGTTCGGTTGAAAAGTTGAAAAGTTTGTAACTGCCGATGGGTGTGGGGACTACCACAAAACCTGCCCGTAGGCATGCACTGTTGGGGCGGGGATGTGGGCTTAGCTCGCGGCCCCGTCAAAGACCCGGGAACTCATGGCCGGAGAGTGGGGCCATGGCACAGGACTGGGAGGGAGGAGGGTCCAGGTTGGGGGCGATACCCCCGGGCGTCGAACCTGAGGTCCTTGGAGGCCACTACGGTTCTATGTGTGTATGTCTGTTTCCTTTGTTCTTCCATTGTGTTTCCTCCCCCCCCCCCACCCCAGATTTCCTTGGCAAACGAGGGAAGATCAGCAGAAGCCGCCAACGCAGAAGCAAAGTCCACTATGCCCCACATCGCACGGGTAGGCTCTGGTTCTACTTTATACACTGCACGTCACTTAACACAAAAGCTGTAACACTCATATCCCAAAATGTTAAAGGGTTTAACAGCCCGAAAAAACGTAAGATTGCCTTCTCCGAATTCAGACGAAGGGGAGCAGATGTAGTTTTCCTCCAGGAGACACATTTTAGTACTCATAGTAGCCCAGTGTATTTTGACAAGCACTATAGGCAATTTTTCCTGTCCTCCGCTAACGAAAAGAAGAAGGGGGTTGCTATCATATTTCACAACAAATCCCCCTTCCAGGTGGAAAGGGTGAAGAGAGACAAAAAGGGGAGATACCTCATTTTAGTAGGACTCCTGCAGCAGAGTAAGACGACATTAGCATGCGTTTACGCACCCGTTGAAAATGAACCGCAGTTTTTCGACGAGTTCTTCCAGACGCTACAAAGATGGGCGGAAGGGAATGGTGAATTTAACAAAGTTATTGACCCTCGCATAGATAGATCCCCATTGCAACAGAAATCTAGACGAGAAGGTAACGGCGCAGTGGAAATGGATTGGAAAAAGGAATCGCTAGCGTCCAAAAAAGCACCATCAGCTCACCGAATGGAGGGCTAAAAAAGTTTATTAAGACTACATAAAAATGAAAACGGGGACAAACAAAAGACTAGTACATACAACCCTACGCGTTTCAGGCTCCTTAGAGCCCTTTCTCAAGGGAGAAGGTAACGGGCCTTTACTAAAAGGTCTAAGACAAGGGAGCCTGGTCGACATATGGAGGGAACAGCACCAGGGAGAGCGTAGCTACACTTTTTATTCCCATCCCCATGACAGTTACAGTAGGATCGACCACTTTTTTGTTTCCAGTAGAATGGTTCCACAGATCTCCGACACCAAAATACATGACATTACATGGTCGGATCATGCATCAATTGAGCTAAGATGCGCACAAATTAGGCCAATTAGCCCGGGAGCAAACTGGAAACTTAATGAATCGTTGATTAAGATACCAGATCTAGCAAAGAAGGTTAAGGAGGAAATCACTCAGTTTTTCCAGATCAACCTAGGCAGTGTGGAATCCCACACAATGTTGTGGGAGGCTCACAAAGCCACGATGCGGGGGGTACTGATAAGCATGGCGGCCAGAAGGAAAAAGCAAAGGGACGCCAAATTGACTCAGTTATATAAGAGGTTACATGAGCTCTCTACACTACATAGCCGATCAGGTAGAGGAGATACACTAAAGGAGTTGAAGGATGTAAGGATTGAGCTTAACCTCCTCCTCACATCCTGGGCCGAAAAAGATTTGAGTTGGACACAGAGGAAGTTCTTTGAGAAAGCTAATAAGCCGGACAAAATGTTAGCCACCAGACTCCGTAATAGGAAACCAAATTACAGGATACAAGCAATTAGGACAGAGGCAGGGGAGTTATCCTCTAACCCCAAAAATATAGTGGAAGAATATAAAAAGTACTATGCACAGTTATATAATGGGGAGAAGGTGATTCATAATGCTAAGACAAGCAAAAAGCTGCAGAAATTCTTAACAGACGCTGCATTGCCACAGCTGAACAGCTTAGAGCGAGAGGCAATACAGAGTGATTTTACACGGGAAGAATTAACAGCAGTGGTCAAAAATCTAAAGCCCTCTAAAGCCCCGGGCCCAGATGGGTTCTCCAATCTTTACTATAAAAATTCATAGGCGTACTTGCCCCACATATGCTCCGGTTATTTAACGGAGTCCTGGCAGGAGAGCCCTTCTCAGAGCAGATGCTCCAGGCGTCGATATCCTTGATTCACAAAGGAGACAAAGATCCCACAAATTGCCAAAGTTATAGGCCGATATCATTGATCAACTCAGACGTTAAGATATATTCTAAATTACAGGCCAATCGTTTAAGTGTTATCCTGCCGAGGCTGATCCATCCGGACCAGGTTGGCTTTATTAGAGATAGACAAGCGGCCGACAATACTAGACGGATTGTAGATATAATTGATTTCGTGGAAGCCAACAGGGTCCGGAGCTTAGTCTTAAGCTTAGACGTGGAGAAAGCCTTTGACAGGATAGACTGGCCATACTTGGAGTCCACGCTTGGGGCATTTGGGTTCGGGGATAAAATCCTACGGGCAATAAAAGCGCTATACACAGCTCCGGCAGCAAGGGTGATTCACCAGGGTTTCCCCTCAGAGCTGTTCCGAATTAAAAGTGGTACGAGACAAGGATGCCCGCTATCGCCCTTGCTTTTCGCCTTATGCATCGAACCACTAGCAGCCCAAATCCGTAGTAACCCAGATATCGCTGGAGTACAAATACACTCACAAGAACACAAAGTGGCATTGTACGCAGACGATATTATCCTGACTCTTACAAAACCGCTCACCTCGCTAACTAACCTGTTCTAGAGAGATTTGCCCAGATCTCTGGTTTCAAGATAAATCAGACAAAATCTGAGGCACTTAGTTTGAACATCCCACGAGAGATGGAGAAATTGATCGAACTCAAGTTTGAGTTTAAGTGGCAGTCCACATCCATAAAATACCTGGGTGTGCATATCACAAAAAAGATAGCCTCCTTATATCAAGCAAATTATCCCAGTCTATTGAGGACTCTAAAGAAAGAACTGAAAGACTGGTTAACATATGGTATTTCATGGATGGGTAGGATCTATAGTGTCAAGATGAACATCTCCCCATGATTTTAAATCTGTTCCAGACTCTTCCGATACCCGTCGTGCGATCAGAGTTTGCAGAGTTACAAAACTCAATCACAAATTTATTTGGAAGGGTAAACAACCACGGATAAATGCAAAAATGATGCAGAAACCTAGGGAGGCTGGAGGACTAGCAGTGCCGAACTTATTGTCCTATTACAAAGCGGCGCAATTGTGCCAAATCACGCAATGGCATGGAGACCCGGAGCTGCGGAGGTGGGTAGCACTAGAAAGGGAGGCGTGTGCCCCGCTGGAGCTCAGGGATCTAATCTGGTACCTGAGGAAACGGGGAAAGGACATAAAGGAACCTCTAACCTCTGTGCTCAACTCAATGTCGGTCTGGGAGGCGGCCAAAAGTAATCGCTCACTAACCTCCAAGCACACACTAATGGCCCCTTTATACGGCAACCCAGATTTTGCTCCTGGGCTGGAGGGTAAGAGTTTCCCGCTGTGGCGACAATTAGGGTTTAGAAGACTGAAGGACCTGGAGGGTAGCAACACCATTAAATCATTTGACCAATTAAAGTCAGAAAAGGGCATTCCTAACACAGAATTTATTAGGTACCTCCAGGTTCGGGCATTTTATAATACACACCCGGTGAGACCACCGCTAACGAATTTTGAAAGGCTCTGCGTGAGAGGCACAGACACGCGGGGACTGATTTCTACTCTGTACAGAGATGTGGTCGGTACTGACAAAGACGACACAAACAGACCCAGATTTATGACTCAATGGGAATCAGATTTACAGGGTCCACTAGAAGACGAGGACTGGACAGCAATATGTAAGGCCGTGGCCAGTAGTTCCATCTGCACGACATTGAAGGAGAACTCATATAAAGTTATGTTAAGATGGTATCTCACCCCAGTTAGATTGGCTACATTTGTACCGGGCTCTTCCCCGCTCTGTCCGCGGCAGTGCAGGGAACAGGGAGATCTGGTGCACATGCTGTGGTCATGCCCGAAAATTGTACCCGTTTGGAACCAGATCAGAGATTGGCTACAGTGGATTTTGGGCGTCCAAATCCAGCTGGACCCGTGGCTGTTCCTATTAAGTAAACCCACAGACGAAGTATCAAGAACGGGGAACAAATTAATAGCACACTTTGCAACGGCTATGAGGTGTGAGACCGCAGCATTGTGGAACCAGAACGCAATTCCATCGATAGGAAAAATCAGAAATAGAATTTGGTTCATATGCCAGATGGAAAAGTTAACGAGTTTAGTTAATGACACTGGCTCAAAATTCCAAAAGGTCTGGCTGCCTTGGCTGGCCCAGACTGATATTCCAGGGGTGAGCGATGCCACAATTTGGCTGTGATAGCACCAAGTGAGTCCTCCTTGGATGGGCAGTGTAGGTTGTGGACAGGACATGACGACTAGATGGTGGGCTCTCCCACATAGAGCCGTTAAAACACGAGCAATACTGCACAAGTGGACACATGCAAATCAAAACGCATAAGTGGCGAACACCAGTTGGACGCAGATAGATAGAGGCTTGACTTACCCTTCCCGAACCCCCCCCTCCCCACCCCCTCTCCCCTCCCTCCCTAATCCCCCCTCTCCCCCCTCCCCACTCCCCTCCGTGGTTCTTGTCTTGTCCTGTAGTCTCCCCATCACGTGGTCTGTTATATGTTGTACGTCCTAGCAAGTTTTTGTCTAACTGGTTATGGCATTGATATTTTAAGTGTCTAGTATGTATGCAAAAACCAATAAAAAGAAAGTTAAAAAAAAAAAAAAGTAGTACACACTTTTGAGCAATGTGTGTTGTTTGTATGGAGATTTCATACAAACAGATGTAGCCGACGTTATTGCACCCGCTGGTGCGTTCCAGCAGGTGAGATACCACGGTTGTCCCGCCCCTTTTAAACACATCTAATAGTATTAAATGCCACATTATATGTGTCCCGCTGCAATGCGCGAGAGGAAACAGTTATGTCTGCTATAGCTGTATGACGTATGTTCTAATATCTGAGTGATACTATTTAAATTAAAACAGAATTTTGTGCATATTTTTTAGTTACAATTTAATCAGTATTAGTAAATATAAATTATTAGTGTCTCATATTTTTACAGTATGTGTAATATAAATAATAACAGTTTGCTCACCTACTGTATACTATTAAATATCTGTGCTGCATTAAATGCATTTTGGTGGTTGATAAAAAAAAAAAAGTATATAGTCCATGTAACAGGGGACTTATCCCTGTTCAGTAATGTGCCTTTAATCCAGCAGTGTGGTGGTTAACCTCTGGTAGTTAATTACTAAACACCATCTGCCTGATTGAGATTGTTTACAAAAACCTGTCTGTTCAGACAGGAAGTGACTCCTTAGCTCTGACTGAGAGCTGACCCTTGGAGCTGACCAGTCTTGAGCTCTGCACAGCAGACCTGATTTCAAGACACAGGGAAAACTACTGCACCTGAAGCTGAACCAGGAAGTGAGATTTTCCCTCCAAGAAACAGATAAGACTTTTATTCTTAAGAGACTGCTTATATCTGCTTATTTCATGTTATATGTTTTGGGGCTGCGAGAACTGCTTGACTAAGGGAGATGTGAATTATTGCATAGTGTTTCATTAGAAATACTCCCAAGTGAATAGAAGCTTTGTTCCCCCCCTGTGTTTGGATGAATTTCCTGATGAAAAGGAAAAGGCACAATAAAGCCTTATTATAATTTCACATTATAAACGACTCCAAGTGTGTACCTCTGTGAATGCCCGTCTACATTTGTTGTCCGAGGTGGGACAAGAGGCGTCTTTGTAATTAAAAAGGACCGGAGATTTGTATGTGAAATTTTTTTTTATGCTTTTTGCCTACAAACAATCTGAAAGAAAAAAAAAAAAAAAACCTCTCATGCAGCAGAGGCAGAGTTAAAGGTGTACACACCACTGAAACTTACACTGCACTGAAACTTACAAAAACCCAGATGGACTCTTTTCCCCAATCCCAAGAGACTGCTGAAGCAGGTAAACCTTTAATTGCCTATCACAAAGTGTAATACGGTCATTGAAATAGGGATTTTGCCTTCTAGCCATAGTCAGGGTTCAAGAAGTGAGTCAGCCCTTAAAAAAGGGATAGGTGTTTGTTGTTTTCATAAGTTTCGCTGAAGCAGTGAATACATATGGTGACCCATGAGTGGTACTGATTTTGCAAACAAAGGTTGCCACACCGCATAGGGCTACCAGCTGTGAATGGAGTATATGCAGAAAAGTGTGAAAATTGATACAAAGACTGTGCTGAAGCAGGGGTATTTTTAGCAAACAAATGCTGAGTGTAAAATTGCCCTATAAAGGAAAAAGGTATTTCAAAGCCAATTGCTGAGTGTTGAGTCACCCTGCCGGGAATTAAAGAAATAGTCCACTGCAAAGAATGTTTTTCTGCAAGTAAAAATCTGCCTATATACTGTATATCTTGGGAGAAAACAGATACCCAAAGATGAGACTGAAAATTACTGAACTCAGGCAGAAAACCAAATTCTGTTGCTGAATCTGAGAGATGCACCTAGCAAATAAATGGTGTATAGCAAATAGACTTTTTTTTACCTAGCATCTGCACAATCTTGTATACCTGATAAAAGAAAATGCATGCACAGTACTGCTGATATTGAAAAAAAAATTACCCAAGAAAGAAAAGTCTACAGAGATGCCTGTGAGAGCTACGACCTCTACAAGCAAAATATGCCCATCTGTAGGACTATCACAATTAGGGGTTCTAGCAAATACAGTAGCAACAGCTGCAATAGTGCCTCCTGAGGTCAGGAAGAAAATTACACCTGATAGCCTAAAAATGGAGGACAAGATGCAGCGTTCCTGTAATGAACCCTACCCCACGGAAGAGTGGCCCTTCCAGTCCAATAAAGAGGAAAACATCTCTTACGGGGAACCCGAACCGAGTCACACCCACAAAACACCCCAAGAATGGTGGGGGTGTCTGAACTCGACACGAACCGAAAAGACCGCTCCCTTTGACGAATATGATCAGCAGGAGAAAGAGCGGGAGCAGTGGATCACCGAATATTTCTGTCAGCTACAGCAGCTGCAAGAAAAGCCTGGCGTATATAATGAAGCTGCTAAAACTTCAAATGAAGATGGAGACCCCAGTATCCCTGAAGGGACGGTGTCATCCAAATCAAAAAGGAAGAAAAAGAAAAGCGGTTCTTCACTTACCGTGGAAGTAACAGACACGTCCGCAGATCCTGTGGAGAAAAAGGCGGACCGAGTTGCCCTGCAGCCTAGAAAAAATGGAGAATTCGTCCCACGGTTAACCGAATATCCAGAGGGCCCAAGGCAGAAGTCGTGTACGCCAAAGAAGTGTCTGTCCAGTGCCAACAGTGAGGAACCCTCAACCAACCATCCCAGGGAAGTGGAGCCAGAAGCAGTGAGTGACGATCCCTTGACCAGCCCTGAAGACGCTCTGAAAATTGCCAGGCATGACTGTGATCTGCTCTGTGAAGAATTGGAAAGGGAAAAAATAATAATGCTGATCTACAGAAGACTGTGCTCGCAATTTACTCTGCGGCCAAGACCGAATTGGAGGATCTCAAGACTGAGCTATATAATGCAAAGGCTACTATTTCCGCCATGGATGTAAAGCAGAGCCAATCTGACAAAATGGTGGCTACGCTAAAGCGGAAGTATGAGGAGGCACTGAAGCAGATGACAGTCTTCCAGCAAGAGGTTCACACTCTGCGCATAGAGTTGAATGCCTCACAACAGTAGGTCAACAGTGTCCGGATAGAAGTGGACATATCTCAGGAAGAGGATCAGACACTCCGCAGAGCACTGGATGCCTCACATCATGAGACCAACAGCTGCCGCACAGACCTGGAAGTTTCCAGAAAGGAACTACACAGTCTCACTGAGGAGCTGGACATTGCTAAAGAAATTATTGGTAATCTTGATACAGATCTCAAAGTCTTTCAGAAGGAGCTTCAGACCCTCAACCTAGAGAAGGAAGTCTCACGCCAGGAGAGTGTCATTCTCAAAGCAGATGTACGTAAATGGAAGGAGGACTGCAAAGAAGCCCTGAAAAATTCAGAGACTGAAAAAAGAGAAAATTCAAGATTAAAAAGAGAGAACTTAAAACTGAAAGAAGAAATTTTTCAGTTGACAGAAGAAGTCAAGGAAAAGTTTGAAGCAGAGCACCGACTGCAGAACCAACTGCAAGGTCTGCGTACACACATCCAGTATGCTGAGGAGAAGCACAAACGCTGCAGGAAGAAAAGCTGCAGGCTGCTAAAGAAATTAAAGTGCTGCAGGAACGTTTGACCCAGTATGTCCCCGCAAAGCAGCATGAGAAACTGAAGGCTACCCTGAGCATCACCAAAGCAACGCTAAAAGCCAAGCTTAGAACCCAGGTGACGAGGCACAAAAGGGAGCACAAGAAGGTCCAGAAACTGAAACAAGTAACTGTGGCCCAAGCAAAGAAGTTCATAGTGCTTCACAATGCAATAAAAATGTGGAGGCAAGCTCAGAGAAAGCAAAGCATGCAGATAAATTCCCTGAGAAGAGACTTGCAAGACGCACTCAAAAAACAGGGATCTCTCGCGGATGAGATTACAGTCCCAGTCTTGCGGATGAGATTACAGTCCTACAAGGACAAGTATTGACCCTGACTAAGCGTCAGTATCCCACAGCCTCAAAAACCCATGAAGACAAGGGTACAGTGGGAATACCGCTCATCTAAAAGACAAGGTTGTTAAATTTGAACCACCTAAACAAGCACTAGCAAAACCTTCAGCCACCCAGCAGGCAACAAAAGAAGGTACACGTGCTGAATTAAAACCAGAAGAATCCTTAGCTGATGAAGCTGAAAAGATGGGACATTCTCTGGAAGTGGGTGTGGAATTGCAACTTAATCTAAAAGGGGCTGTTTTTAAACGCTCTGCAACTGCTGCCATGCAGTATGCCTACAATGGGACAATCTCATGACCTCGCACGCAGAAAAGAGACTATACTTGGAGAAAGTCCTCCTCGAGCAACTGAGGGGTGCTGATATCAAACACCTTCAGGAGGAGACACGAATAAACTGGAGAAAGGGCTCCAATCCCAACGGGACTGAGGGTTCTCTTCCTCCATCCACTCTCATTCAAGTCACAGAGAAATCTAGAATGAGTGGAAGGATGGGCTTTGGCCGTGGTAAGCCCGAGCTTCCCACAAACAGGGGAGGTATGTAACAGGGGACTTATCCCTGTTCAGTAATGTGCCTTTAATCCAGCAGTGTGGTGGTTAACCTCTGGTAGTTAATTACTAAACACCATCTGCCTGATTGAGATTGTTTACAAAAACCTGTCTGTTCAGACAGGAAGTGACTCCTTAGCTCTGACTGAGAGCTGACCCTTGGAGCTGACCAGTCTTGAGCTCTGCACAGCAGATCTGATTTCAAGACACAGGGAAAACTACTGCACCTGAAGCTGAACCAGGAAGTGAGATTTTCCCTCCAAGAAACAGATAAGACTTTTATTCTTAAGAGACTGCTTATATCTGCTTATTTCATGTTATATGTTTTGGGGCTGCGAGAACTGCTTGACTAAGGGAGATGTGAATTATTGCATAGTGTTTCATTAGAAATACTCCCAAGTGAATAGAAGCTTTGTTCCCCCCCTGTGTTTGGATGAATTTCCTGATGAAAAGGAAAAGGCACAATAAAGCCTTATTATAATTTCACATTATAAACGACTCCAAGTGTGTACCTCTGTGAACGTCCGTCTACAGTCCCATTCTACCCCTCATAGCCCAGTATGTAAAAGTATATTTTTATTAACCTGAGATGTTTATAAATGTATTATACTTTTAAACTGGGACTTTCAAAGACGGTATTCTGAGGGGGGCTAGTGGGCTACCAATTTGTGGTGCCACTGAGTCTGCCCTAGGTCCGTACTTCAAAGCCACAGATATTGCCAGAGGTTTTAAAGCCATTTGGGCAGGATGGTTAGGTGGAGTACCCACGTCTGGAAAACGATGCAAGCCATCATGGCTGGCATTTACCTTCCAAGACTTGGAGGCACCTAACCCAGCGGGTAGCTTCTGAATAAAAATGGCTAAGGTGGCAAACTCGCACATGCCCTCGTTACATTAAGAACCGCTTGCCCAGCTTTGGAAGACTGACAGCCCTCTGATTGGCTGGTTGTAAAGTTCCCAGGCTCGGATTGGTTTTAGTATTTAATGAATGAATCTGAAATACTATAAGAAACCCAGCAGCCATTCCGGACCTCAGATTCACACAGATTCTAAGCGCCAAAACAGCAGTGGCAAATTTGAACTCACCAAAATATGCTCTTGGAGAAATATATGCTTCAGAAATCTCAAGGCAAGACATTTTCTAAGTGTGGCAGGACGGCCTGTAGGCAAGGTTAGACAATAATCCACACGTGCAGTTACAGGGTAAACAAAATGTTGGGTGTTTTTATTTCTCCACAACACAAATAAACATTTGGGCACACTGTCCATTTAAGGCAAAACAAAACTCATAAAAAGAACACCTACTCCCCACAGGGAGAACTTGCTAAACACTCCAAGCCCTATCTATCGGGCCTAAACATACACCACAATAGTCATGGAACAATATCAATGTTCTTACTGTGTCTTTGTATGGGATTCTCTGTCCCATAGAGAGAGGGTAGGAAATTAATCTGGATAGCAGCTTGCACAGGACATCTCTGTAGCCTGAGTCAGCCACCTACTGTACTACAAGCAATAGCCAACTTATCAAACTGGTTGTCAGCTGTGTCAGCTTACATCCTGATTGCCCAACTATTCTTACTGGGTTAACCTTCTGAGTGCTGGATGAAGGACTCAGAGGTAGGTTTCCCAGGCATAATTATCAGTACCTGACTTCACCCGGCCACACTAAGTCCTAATTTTTGGGGACCAAGTTCTGAAAGAGAACGTAGCGGTCGCGGCTGGAACTGCATGCCGAAAAGAGTACCTTGATGTTTGGTACTATCTCCCGGTCAAGGGATTTTGCCATCTCCAGAAGAGATACGGCGGGGGCGTCAGGAAGTTCATGCCGATTTGAGTTCCAGGACTTTTTGGACTAAGTCCCGGTCAACCTAAAGACTTTGTTTATGGACTATTTCGACTAGGAAAGTTTAGTTTAGTAGAGATATATGGCTGTCATGCGCTCCTGGGCTAAAGTTGAATGAAGCACTGATTGTGCAGGGCTGGTAGGAAAATGAGAGGATAAATAAAGTCCACTATAAAGGTTGGGGCTCAGGGGCAAAACAGCAATCTTACCCCTGTCAGCTCATCCGTCCTGGGTTCAATATTTTCTCAGCAGTGAGTCCAACAGCGTGCATCCGGCAGAGAGGTCATGTAGATGGGAAAGGTGCATCCGGAGCAACAGCAAACAGCCCCATGACGTCACGGTCCAAAATTGAACATCAAAGCTTTATTGGAGACACACAGTGGACACAGCAGGCTGCAGCACAGCCTCCTCCTCTACGCGTTTCACGCACAAAGGCGCTTCATCTTGGAGTAAGGAGGGTGCCTGTATGCCCCATATTTAAAGCACAAACCCCACGAACAGGAGGTTAATTAAAATCATAACAGCTGTGAGCATCAAGTGGGGAACTAATCTATTAAGCTAGCTGCATGGTGACACATAGCAACATTATTAATAAAATTCTCATTGAATCATAATATATTAAAGCACATATCAAACAGTCTCTAAATGATGCTCATTGTATACAAACAAAATAAAATTGAAAAAATAAAAACACATGTTGTAAATAGATGTTGCAAAGTGGATCTATATGAACATGATCTGTCATTATGTACTATAAATTGTGTTGTACTATTAAACTATGATCAAAATGTATCAATAAACCCAAATAGAAACAGAAAAAGTGTGAACTAAAAGAAAGGAAAAAGAGGGATGAATCAGAAAAGGGGGGGAAGAGGCGGGGAGGGAGGGGGAAAGGGGATGGGAAAGAGGGAAAGAAAGGGAGAAGAAAAAAGAAAGAAAGAAAAGAAAGAAAAAGGAAGGGGGGCAAAAAGAGCAGAAGTAATTGTTACAGAGTAAATAACATCACATTTGTAAAAAACGATGTTTACATGAACTTTGAAAAATGCAGTCATAAAAAACATCTCAGATCCCAATCAACATTCAGTCCATTGGGCTGTAACGTATTAAGGGTGAAGATCCAGTGTGCTTCTCTTTGGTGAAGGATTTTTAACCTATTACCTCCCTTGGGGATAAGGCAACTTGTTCTATTGCCACACACTGGAATGACCCGGTACAACCCAATGGACATGAATTGAGATGTCTGGACATAGGATGTAACATGTCATGACTACGGATCAATCTAAGATGCTCTAGGATCCTAACCTTAAGCATATGACTGGTTAAGCCGACGTACTGTTTCGTACACCGGCAAGTCAAAAGATAAATCACATAGTCAGAACGACATGAGATGAAAGAATAAATCTTAAATCTACGTGTCCCATCAGAATTGGAAAAATTAGTAGCTTGCAACATATTTGGACAGATTTTGCATCTCCCACACTTATATGAACCCACAGGTTTGGGAAAGAATGTCCTAGTGTGCTGAATTAGTTTGAGCACACTAGGTGACAGTTTATTGCCCAAAGTAGGAGCCTTGCGGAAGACAATGTGTGGACCTATACTCACAATTTTAGATAAAAGGGGGTCTAATGTCAAGGTACCCCAATGGTTTTGATGATACACTTGATAGCAGGGGCTTGGTCACTATATCCTGTGATAAAGAAAGGAACATCTGAATTATCAGCTTGTCTAACCTTAGGAGTCATGGAAATTAAGGAATCTCTATTCGTATCAAGGGCTAATTGATATGCCCTATTGAGATCTTCTTGCTGATAACCCCTGGCCAAGAATCTTTCTTTCATTTCTTCCGTAAACGTAGGAACTGCCCCCGTGGGATACCTCTGATCAGAGGGCGGGAATGGCAACTATCAGCATGTAAAAGTGTATTTCTAGCATTTTCTTTGCGAAATATGTCTGTTTGAATACATTTAGAATTGTCCACATATAAATCAAGATCCAAAAATTGAATCCTATTAATATGATAATTATGTGTGAACTTTAGATTAAGTTGATTATCTGATAGTCAAAGAAATTAAGTAACTCGACTTCCCCACCACTCCAAACCATCAACAGGTCATCAATATAGCGTTTATAAAACGCTATATTGTGCCTAAAGGGGTTATTATCTCCAAACACATGGGAGGCCTCCCACCAACCCATAAATAGGTTGGCGTAGGATGGGGCAAAGGAAGTCCACATAGCAGTCCCACGTGTTTGGAGATAAAATTGCTGATTGAATGGGAAATAGTTATGTGTGAGGGAAAAACGGATACTATCTAAAATGAACGCAATATGTGCTGGTAATAAGGTGGATTGTGATTCAAGAAAAAACCGGGTGGCTGTGATGCCGTGCTCATGGTATATAATGTTATATAAAGAGGCTACATCCAGAGTGACCCATAGATAGGATGTGTGCCAAGTGAAAGGTGCAAGGAGTGAAAGAATGTGTTTGGTGTCCATGACGTAGGAGGGTAGGGTGTGTACTAGTGGTTGAAGGAAGTGATCAATGTACTGTGAGAGGTGTTCACCCAGGTAACCAATGCCTGAAATAATGGGTCTACCTGGGGGTGCAGTGAGTGTCTTGTGAATTTTGGGTAAGTGATGAAAAATGGGACTGATGGGGTTGGGAGTGATGAGGAAGTCCCTTTCGGCAGAGGTCAAAACATTCAACATTTCTCCCTCTGTTAAAAGTTCACCAAATTCTCACTGAAAAGAAGAGGTGGGGTCACATGTCAGGGTGCTATATGCTTCCATGTCTTCCAGCTGTCTCAATGCTTCAGAAATGTAGTAATCTCTATCAAGGACGACCGTGGCACCTCCCTTGTCCACTTTCTTTATGACAATCTGACTGTTGGATGACAATGCATATATAGCTTCTCTCTGTGGAACTGTAAGATTATCATATTTGTGTCTATGAAAATCTATATCATTCACTCTAATATCTCTAGCCAAAAGAGAGAGATCATGTTCTACAGCCTTTTGAAAGATCTCAATAAATTGTCCCTTCATGTATGTGGGATTAAATTTGGATTTAGTCTTAAAGCCTGAATCTTGTCTTCCTAAAAATTCAGAAGGATCATAGGTCACACTGTTGTTCTCATTGAGAAGATCAGTTAGATCTTGCTGGAAACACATGTCTCTAAAATCTAAGGATAGAGATTGAGTATGGTTAATATCAAACACAGGAGTCATAGCATTGTCAGCAGAGTGTACACTCCTGAAGGAGAAGAAATGTTTAAGGGTTAATTTGCGTATAAAACAATACATGTCAACCATCGTTTAAAAGAAATTAAATCGTGTGTTAGGTGCAAACGAAAGTCCCAGATGTAACACAGATTGCTCTGCAGCAGTGAGTTCATAATGGGAGATGTTAATTACATTGCAATTATCCTTTTCTAGGTTTTTAACATTTTGGCCGGCATTCCACCGTACACTTTTCCTTTTACTTCTTCTGGTCTTCCCCCATTTTTTGGAGCTTTATGGCCCTCTGCTCTATTGGGATTAATGTTGACAACTAGCATTTTCTTCTCCAGAAGATGGACAAAAGTCACTTCTGAGAGTAAAGGAAACTGCATGTCCCGTATGATCACTGTCTGAGGCTCCTGATTGGGTCCTGTCTTTAGGAGTTTTGAGAATGGATTTGTTGGAGTTAGCCTTTTTGACATTTTGACCCATAGATTTATTAAAATGATTTTTATTCTTTGATGTAGCTTTTTGCCAAGCATAAACTTGTTTGGCTTCGTAATCAGCCTTATCACGTTCGAACTTCGTCTGTTTCGTGATACTTATATTTTTCTCTTGCTTCTTAATTTTAGCAGTTAGATTCACATCTAAATCTTTAAAGCTATCAATGTGGGAAAAGGCCTTAAGTTGTGTTTTTAAATCATTGATTTGTTTAGTCACAGATTTCTTCTCCAGCAGTTTGTGCTGGATGATGAGGTCCATGAGTTTAAATGAACATTCATCCAGAATCATACACCATTTATGCTCAAATTTCTCTTTGTCAAACCCAAATGAAGGTACTTTAGTATGACGAAGCCCTCTGGGTATGCGTCTGACTCTGTTATAATTTTCCATGGTGGTAATCTCCCACCAAATTCTTTGCTCATGTAGCAAGTTTTTCTCCAATCTGTTGAACTGCATTTTTAAATCAGCTGCATCTTCACAATATATTTCTGAAGATTCTTTAAAGATAGATTCTGCTCTGAGTGCCCACTGGGAAGTGTTGCAACAACTAAAAACAATGTCTGTGGGGCTGGCAGATTCCAGATCCATAGTGCAGCCTGCTGTTAATGTGTGTAAAGCAATCAAATGGGACACTTCCAAATCAGCCGCTTGGAATGAAATGGCTGGAGGATACTGTCCCTTTAAGTGAGCTTGTGAGTGTTCAAATGGGTGATAGCATATACAGCAAAATAGCCGAGCTGCTGACAGAGAAGAATCCAGAGATATATGGCTGTCATGCGCTCCTGGGCTAAAGTTGAATGAAGCACTGATTGTGCAGGGCTGGTAGGAAAATGAGAGGATAAATAAAGACCACTATAAAGGTTGGGTCTCAGGGGCAAAACAGCAATCTTACCCCTGTCAGCTCATCCGTCCTGGGTCCAATAATTCCTCAGCAGTGAGTCCTACAGCGTGCATCCGGCAGAGAGGTCATGTAGAAGGGAAAGGTGCATCTGGAGCAACAGCAAACAGCCCAATGATGTCACGGTCCAAAATTGAACATCAAAGCTTTATTGGAGACACACAGTGGACACAGCAGGCTGCAGCACAGCCTCCTCCTCTACGCATTTCATGCACACAGGCGCTTCGTCATGGAGTAAGGAGGGTGCCTGCAAGCCCCATATTTAAAGCACACACCCCACGAACAGGAGGTTAATTAAAATCTTTCCCATCCCCTTTCCCCCTTCCTCCCTCCCCCCTCTTCCCCCTTCCCCCCCCCCTTTTGGACTGTGATGTCATTGGGCTGTTTGCTGTTGCTTTGGATGCACCTTTCCCTTCTAAGTTTAGTTTAGTAGCCCAGACCCCCAGTAAGTGAGTTTTCTTCTGTATATTGTAATACATTGTGTTGATGTCTGTTTCTAAGGAATAAATCGCAATTTGTTCTACTTCTTGGTTTTGCTCAGTGATATGACCCTGGTATAAAGGTGTAAATCCCTGGTCTCCCATGACAACCATGAACTCGAACTTGGAGAAACGTGGACTCCCGCCTGTGAGGAGACCTACTTAAAGTTTGAAGAAAAGTCTCACCGAAGCTCCTGTGCTGGCCTACGCAGATCAAGACCCACCGTATGTGTTACATGTAGATGCCAGTTTTGATGGGCTTGGAGCGGTACTTCATCAAAATTATCCCACTGGACTTCGTCCCATTACCTATGTGAGTCACAACTTAACTCTACTAGGAAATAAGAAAAATTACCCTGTCCATAAATTTGAGTTTCTAGCGCTGAAGTGGGCCATTGTTGATAAACTACATGATTACCTCTATCGTGTGCCCTTCAAAGTAAGAACTAACAATAATCCTCTTACCTACATCCTGACACATGCCAAATTGGATGCCACTGGACACAGGTGGCAGGCTGCTCTATCTAACTACAGCTTTACCTTACAATACAAACAGGGTCCCAAGAACATTGGGGCAGATGCTCTGTCCACGAGGCCTGGGTTGAATACCGCTCCCGAAGATGGAGAATGGGAAGAAATTCCTGGTCCACAGATTTGTGCCATGTGTTCTATTGCTGCCATACTGGAAGGGAAAGTAGCCTTCCCTGATCTCCGAGTAGTAGATTCTCTGGGATGTCAGTCTAATGAGCTTCCAGTCGAGTACTGTCATCCTGAATCAATGTCAATAAATAAAGGGTCTGTAATGAGGTGGAAAGACCTTATTGTCACCCATATAAGGGATCCCTTGGCTGGACCTCTATGCTGGGCCATACAAATGAAGAATCCCACATTAGTAAAGAGCGTTCCTGCGAATACGCCGCCCTTTTGATGAAAGAATGGGATACATTTCAAATAGACCAGTGCCTACTCTATCAAGTTCTTCCTTATCATAACAACCCTGATAGGAGGCAGCTTGTTCTTCCAAAAAGACTGCAATGTATAGTTCTGAGATCTTTGCATGATGATCATGGGCACTTGGGAGTGGACCTTCCAAAGGGGGGCTCCTAAAAGACCAGTTCAACTGGCCGAAAATTAGGGAATCTGTGGAGTTTCATTGCCAAAAATGTTTGAGGTGTATTGAGAGGAAACCATTGCCTACACGAGCAGCCCCAATGGGTAATTTGAAAAAGTTCTGGCCCCATGGACAGTGTGTATTGACTCCTGTGTATAGAAAAGTATATAGGTGTGTTGCACACCAAAATAGTGCAGATAAATGCACAAAATAGTTTGCGATACTTGCGCACAGCACCGGAGCTCCTAGTTCAGGGATGGCCTATCTGCAGCAATCCATGTACACAGCAGGAAAAGATGATCCAGGGCTCCACGGGTTTCAAGCAAAATAAATTTATTCCATGATACACAACATTTCGGACTTACATAGGCCTTTATCAAATGACTGGTAGTCACTTGATAAAGGCCTATGTAAGGCCGAAACGTTGTGTATCATGGAATACATTTATTTTGCTTCAAACCCATGGAGCCCTGGATCATCTTTTCCTGCTCCTGTGTATAGAGCCATATTCCAAGGGCATTGGAAATGTTCTAGTAATAATAAATCATTATACCAGATATGCAGAAGCTTTCCCCAACAAAGATCAAAGGCCATAACTGTGGCTAAAGTACTGTGGGACAGCAAAAACAGAATAGGTAGCGCTAACTACAGTATATGAATAGATGGTGTAATACAATATACAACCTTAAATATGGAATATTACCCACAAATAAGGGGCTGCCAATGATACAAAACTGACCCCCAAGGTCAGAACAGAACAGAGTGGAAAAGAATGTGTATCTACGGCGCCTATAATATAAAACAAAAGGATATAAAAACCGAGCCTGTTGGATAAAGGGATCTTGAAGTGGCTCCAAATGTTGTGTTGAAAGCTTAAAAAAAGAAAAACATAGTGCATAGCAGAGTACTGTTTGATAAAGTGACAAACAAACATACAATACAGATAACAAACAGCTGAGAGTTCAACAGGTGATAATTAAATATATAAACATTTAATAAAAACATACATAGGACATATGAAAAATAATAAAATATATGAACAATTTAAATAGGTCAGATTGACACACTGCTGCAACGATAAAAAGGGGATACTCTCAGACATATCCACCGCTTGCCCTTATAATCCATCTGGTGAGTGGGCATTTTTATCCAACAGGCTCGGTTTTTATATTCTTTTGTTTTATATTATAGGCGCCGTAGATACACATTCTTTTCCACTAAAGTACTGTGGGAGCGATACTTTATTCATTTCGGGTTAGCTAACAGAATGCACACTGATTAAGGTCGCAATTTTGAGGACAAACTCATAAAATAATTATTGAAGATACTCATGATTGAGAAATCTCGTATGACACCTTATCATCCTGAAGGAGATGCCTTACCCGAATGGTTCAATAGGACTCTGCAATATATGCTGGGTACATTACTGGACTCCAAAAAAACAAGTTGGAGCAAACATATAGCACATCTAGTACATGCTAACAACTGCACCCGACATGAGTCCACTGGCTTCTCCCCCGATTTCATGATGTTCGGGAGAGAACATAAATATCCCTTTTGATG
Organism: Ascaphus truei; assembly: GCF_040206685.1. NCBI lineage: Eukaryota > Metazoa > Chordata > Amphibia > Anura > Ascaphidae > Ascaphus > Ascaphus truei. Next base: position 155,141,391 of record NC_134483.1, on the reverse strand, counting down.
TTGCATCCCGGATGCCTTGGATCCCGTTATATCATATGCCTGGGTGTTACGCCGGTGCTGCCCACAAACTAGACCCGTCCCTTGTACTGAGGTGGGACGTTTTTGTGTACACACCCGCAGCAGAAGGAGCGTGTCCGGAGTGTGGTGTTTTTGGCGTTACCAGGCCAGGTGGGTATAGCTATAGCAATACTTGCCGGTACCGGGTCAAGAAGAGACATAGTAGTTGCCATTGCCAAGGTCAGGGAGTAGAGAGGTCCGGAGGGTCGAGATGCAAGCTGAGATCGAGGGACGTGAGAAGCAGCGTAGTCAGGAAGGAGCCGGGGTCAAGAGCCAGAGAGAGTAGTAAGTCAAGCCGTGTCGTAACCTGGGTAGCAAAGAGAAGAGGAAACCAGAGTAGACATTCACAATTGGAGACTATGTCGAGCAATGTGGAAGTGGTAAGACAGGCACTATATAGTGCGGCTGACCAATAGGAAGCAGGGGCAGGCCTGGAGGAGCGCATGGAGCTGTCCTGGATAGGTTAGCTTGAAAAGTACACAGGTGAGCTGCTTTGGTGTTGAAATGTAGCCTGCACGTGAGTTGGGGGCGTGGTTTCACTGCCAGTGCAGTGAATAAATTAACTTCGTCCGGCGCGCGCTCTATAAGGTCAGAGAGAGCGCACCCAGGAGTAATGGCAGCCGCCTGAGTGCAGGCTGCCTGCGGGGCAGCGGTAGCCCGTCGGAGACGACGGGGAAGCCCCAAAACAACGGGCACCGGATGGGACCGGCGACGGGGACGTCCCACGGCAGCTGGAGCAGTAGGAGGTGAGGGGGGGGTCACGCTGCGACCCCCGATTCCTCACACTGGGATATCATATCAAAGATTCAGAGGGGAGGCCAAAAGTCTGACATACAAATCACTTATTACCTATTCCACAAGTGGATGAGAATGATGGGACAGACCCTCCTGAAGATATGTCATGGGTGGAAATGGAAGACCTTGGAGTGGACCAGGAATACTCCTGATAAGAGTCAGGTTTCTGATGGAACTGCTTCAAAGATTGAAGTTCTTCTTGGGAGTCTGCCATTTATAATGAGGAATGGTGGTTAGCACCTGAACAAAAATGCCTTGTCCTCTTTGTAACAATTCTACTCCTTCCCCATCTGGTTCAACAGACAGGCCCCTAAATCCTGGAAGTCCAGTATTCACTCCTAAAAAAAAAGACTGTTAAGATGCTGAGCATAGCTCTATGAGAGGGCCAGGGCCTCAAGCCACTGGAAGCCTCTCCGACCAAGAAGAGTGTGAAGAGATTTCTGAATCAACAGATAGTTTGGAAAAGAAATTAGGAGATGCCAAAGAATAAGGTGTGCTCCAACCAGGGTTACTTATGATTCTTTAAGGCAGCCCCATTATGAGTCTCAGCAGTTGTCAAGTCAGCGATTCACTTCTATCATTTCTGTTTTGACTGAAGTGTTTCATTCAATTTGAAATGTTTATAGAAAAAACCTGTTAAGTTATTTATGTAGCCTAGCCTCCGGCCGCTACTTATTTCCCTGGGCCCTACCAGTGTAAGCCCTGTTATGTACAGGCAGTGGGTGGGTTAATTCCTCCATAAGGCTTTGTTTGCTATTGCAGCCTTAGATGCAGTAGCTGTATCTAAGGGCGGCCTAGCAATAGCCAGAGATTGTCAGCCTGGGGGACGTACTGGCTGGGTTTCATGCTGGATTGTGATGACCTGTCAGTATTAGACCTGCTCTATTATGGGGCAGAGTGTCAAGCCCAACCCCAGGGTTGGCTCTCTCTCAAAAGGGTGTGTGTGGAGGGAGCAACAACTTCCCTGTTTCCCATAAGGGAGCATCAGGAGGAGCACCATGCAGAAGGTAGCTTGGATAAGCCTCAAGCCTTGAAGTGACCTTCTTTGGTAAAGCAAGGAAAGTGATGTACATCTGCCTCCATCCAGGGAGTGAGGCCAACATTGCCCAAGCATCAGAGGGAAGGTACCAAACTGTGCACCAACAACATTAAGTGGGGTAGTGCTACCTTTCACACACTACTGCACCTATTGGGTGACTTCTGCTATCCCAGGCTGTCTGGGATAGGACTGGAAGGAGAGAGAAGATGTATTGGTATTCTACCTGTAAGAGGAAAAGAGATGGTATTGTATGTTATCATTACTGTTGTTCCTATGTGTGTTATGTTTATGCCCTACCGGTAAAGTTTACTGTGTTTCATATATTATTGTGTAAGTGGTTATTCACTAGGAGTATAGTTTCCTGTGAGGGCTCATCTCATCTGTGACGGGATCCTCACAGGTGGAGGTGCTGCACCTTGCACCCCAAGCTCCCTACGCGCCATGTCTCAGGCCTTCTGTATACTAAACAGGTTAGCACACTAACACCATAGGACAAGCAAATCTCCCTTAGGGGGGGATAGGGGTGTTACACACGGTATCCATGATGTCATATAACTGTTCATACATCACAGCCTTCTGGAGAATGAGTTACGTGAGTTGTTTATTATTTTTCAACTTTCAGACAGTTTGTTGCAAATGAGATTGTTACATGGACGTGTTTTGCAGTTTGTGATATTATATTAAAGGCATTCCTTTTCAAGCTGCAATAATGTGAGAGTTGAAGTGATATTCAGTATTAACATTTTGTTTGACTTCAAGAGAGGACTTAATCATTGTGACAGACAATAGCCATTTTCTGTGCACCTTTGTTACGGTGCCTCAACTATCAGTAGAAATTAGGCTTATTTATTGGCTCTTATAATACCACACAATAGTGTGAGAATTAATTGACCAAAAATTACCGCTTTAACTGAAGTTTGAGAATAATAGGACAATATGATAAGAAACGTAAAAAAAAATTTTTGTTTTAATTTTTTTGCCTGTGTTTCATTCTAGTTTACGAATCTTTGTCCTATTAGGTTTAGTCGCTCATCCAACAAGGCGGTATAAAATACAGCATTTCCACAGTATTATGTAATAGCAATGTCGTCTGTCCACTAAGGGGAATTACCTAATGTTAACCCAGTTTAACTCCTTAAATAGCTTATGATTTCATTTTTCATAATAATATGCAAAAGAGGCACTAATATCACATATTCACTAAAGGCTTGTACAAGTTACTGCAGGAAACGAAAGTTAGATTATTTAGGTAATACCTAAAGGTAGGGTTATTCCCATCCAGATGCGGAAATATGTGTTTAGCTGGAGAGGAGATAGGGAGATATCTATATTACTAATATACCTTCCCATCCCTAACACTCATTTATAAAATACGTGGAGAAATAATTGCGCACAAAAAAAAAACACCTGAGATACACCTGAAATGTGCTAGTTTGGATATGTGCATTTAAATGATGTCCCAAGAATCTCAGATGTGTTCCTCTTTTACACAGATATCTCTCCACGTTTTGTTTTGGTATATAAGTTACTTGATACGCTTAGTGCATTATCATGCTGTCTCAAAAAACATATTTCAGGGTCTTAATGGGAATAACACAAGGCAGTGCTAATTAACCTGATAATAAACCAATGCTTAGGGCCGCCAAAAGCATGTATTTCTGTTTCTTCTTCCCAAGCATGTTTTTCTCTCTCCTCTTCCACAGCATGTCTTTCTCTCTCACCCACAGCATGTCTATCTGTCTCCACCAGCATGTCTTTCTCTTTTCTCTTCCCCAACAACTTTCTCTCTCCTCCTCCACAACATGTCTTTCTCTCCTCCACATGTCTTTCTCTCCCCCACATGTCTTTCTCTCTCCTCTTCCCCAGAATGTCTTTCTTTTCTTCATATCATTATTTCTCTCTGTTAACCCCTTGTATGTTTGCCTTTTCCCCACATGTCTTTTTTCCCTGTATACTAGAACCTCTCTTTTCTTTTAGCTATGATGTATTTTTTTCCTTTCTTTCTACATACCTTATTTCCCTTTTATGTCTGTAATTTTTATCCTGTCTATGCCACAAGATTCAACCAGCACTATCCTCCTCTGCTCTCCCTGAGACTCCACCCACTGACAGACACTAGCAGAAAGTAAGGGGCCCCTGCAGATACTGTAATTCATGTTCTAAAAGGGGCCCAGGCCCCTAAACCCACCAGGTCTTTAACAGCAGTAGTGACAGAATTTTAGATTAAAGGAGTGTTAAGTAGATTAATTTATCTTCATCTCAAAATGAAACAGAATAAAGAAAGGGCTGGAGTTGTAGGATTTTACCTATATATACAAACTGAACACAATCAATGACATTGTTAACTTGAAATGTACGAAACTGTTCAATAGTTTTTCCCCAAATTCGATTCCCTGCAAAATGTTTCGCCAGTCGTTGTAGGCCTAATAATGTTGCCAAATTAGCAAGATTTCAACAAAATATCGCCAGACTGTGAGCAAAACCTGGTGTGTGCCCTATTTACTGTATAATCTCAGTATTAAGGGAATCTAGTGATTTTAAGCGGATTTATCAAGCAAATCTAGTGATTTGTGAGAATTTAGCAATTTTGCATATTAAATGAAATTGCGATGCACATTTACCTAATGCATGGTGAATCATCTGTTAACTCTACCCTAGCCGTGGCTTTTTTCACAACTAAAAAGGGCAAATTAGCATGGTTTGCTATCCCATGCGAAAGGTTACATAGTTACATAGTTACATAGTAGATGAGGTTGAAAAAAGACTTCCGTCCATCAAGTTCAACCTATGCTAAATTTAGACAACAGATACTTTATCCTATATCTATTCATATTGATCCAGAGGAAGGCAAACAAAAAACCCCATTAAGGGGAAAAATTAATTCCTTCCTGACTCCAAGAATTGGCAATCGGATTAATCCCTGGATCAACATCCTTACCATGTATACTTATTTGGTATATCCGTGTATACCTTTCCCATCTAAAAAGATGTCCAACCTTTTTTTGAACAAATCTATTGTATCTGCCATCACAGTCTCCATGGGTAATGAATTCCACATTTTAACTGCCCTTACTGTAAAGAACCCTTTCCTTTGTTGCTGGTGAAATTTCCTTTCCTCCAACCTTAAGGGATGGCCCGAGTCCTTTGTACTGCCCGTGGGATGAAAAGTTCTTTTGAAAGCTGCTTGTATTGTCCCTGAATATATTTGTATATAGTTATCATATCCCCTCTAAGACGCCTCTTTTCTAATGTAAATAAATCTAATTTAGCTAGCCTCTCCTCATAAGTTAGTTTGTCCATCCCCTTTATTAATTTGGTGGCTCTTCTCTGCACTCTCTCTAGTTCCATAATGTCTTTTCTTAGGATTGGTGCCCAAAATTGTACTCCATATTCAAGGTGTGGTCTTACTAATGCTTTGTAAAGGGGCATAATTATGTTTACTTCCCTTCCATCCATTGCCCGTTTGATGCAAGATAAGATCTTGTTTGCCTTTGCAGCTACTGCATGACATTGGGCACTATTGCTAAGCCTGCTGTCTACAAGCACTCCTAAATCCTTCTCCATCAAGGATTCCCCCAATCTATCTCCATTTAATTTGTAAGTCGCCTTTTTATTCTTGTATCCCAAATGCATAACCTTACATTTATCTGTATTAAACCTCATCTGCCATTTACCTGCCCACGTCTCCAGTCTCTCCAAGTCCTTCTGAAGAGAAATTACATCCTGCTCTGATTCTAGTACCTTACACAATTTAGTATCATCAGCAAAGATGGAGACTTTGCTCTCGATCCCAACCTCAAGGTCATTAATAAACAAGTTAAAAAGCAGGGGTCCCAGTACCGATCCCTGAGGTACTCCACTCACGACTTTAGCCCAACCTGAAAAAGTTCCATTTATGACAACCCTCTGTTGTCTGTCCTTTAACCAGTTTTCAATCCAGGTGCATATATTATTACTGAGTCCAACTTTCTTTATTTTGTACACCAACCTCTTGTGTGAAACCGTATCAAAAGCCTTTGCAAAATCTAAGTAGACCACATCAACAGCATTACCCTGGTCTAAATTCCTACTTACCTCCTCAAAGAAACAAATAAGGTTAGTTTGGCAAGATCTATCCTTCATAAATCCATGCTGACTATTACTAATAATTTTATTTTCCATTAGGTATTCCTGAATATTATTACGTATTAAACCTTCAAGTAGTTTCCCTACTATTGAAGTCAGACTTACAGGTCTGTAATTTCCCGGTTGTGATCTAGCCCCCTTTTTAAATATAGGCACCACATCTGCTTTACGCCAATCTTGTGGTACTGAGCCTGTGGAAATGGAGTCCTTGAATATTAAATATAATGGTTTTGCTATTACTAAGCTTAACTCCTTGAGAACTCTTGGATTTATGCCATCGGGGCCAGGTGCCTTATTACAGTGCTCTAAAAACCCAAACCCCTCCTTTCTGCATCACTTTCTTAGCCATGCATTAACCTCCCTGATCTCTGACTGTCTCCCTGCGGTAGTGCATGGCACTGGTAGTATTTCAGAAAATACTACCTTGGAGGTCCTTGCCTTAAGCTTTTGGCCTAGATCCCTGTAATCATTTTTTAGGACCCTCCATCTTTCTCTAACTTTGTCATTGGTGCCAACATGTACCAAGACCGCCGGGTCAATCCTAGACCCCCCCCCAACAATCTGTCTACCCGATCCGCAATGTGCCAAACCCGAGCACCTGGGAGACAACAAACTGTTCGGTTCATGCGGTCCTGGCAACAGATTGCCCTATCTACCTTCCTAATAATGGAGTCCCCTACCACCACAATCTTTCTTTGTATCTGAGCATCCTGAGTCCCCTCTGTGCTGGAGGAACTATTCCCCTGGCTGCTAGAGTAATTAGTCTCCCCCAGCCTTGCAATTTCTGCCCCAACATTCCCAATATCTTCACTCAACATGACAAATCTATTGGGATGTGTCAGCTCAGAAATGACCTGCCTCTCCCTCTTGCCCCTGCTTCCCCTTCTAACTGTCACCCAGCTACCTACCTGCTCCTCACTAACAGCAACCAAGCTACCTACCTGCTCCTCACTAACAGCAGATAATGAACTAAATGGAATAGATGAGGATACTACGTGGTATGGAGGTAGAATGGGGGCAAGTGCAAGTTTGACAAGCAGTGAGACACCCATAGTAAATACAGATAATACTAGAAAACTTCTAAAGACTAAACAAAGTGGGCGCAGAAAGGAAGGAGCAGATAAGATAATAGTACAGGCTGAAAAAAAACTGAAATGCATGCTTGCTAATGCAAGAAGCCTGACAGATAAAATGGGGGAGCTTGAATTAATAGCTGCAAGGGAGCAGTATGATATCATAGGCATTACTGAAACATGGTGGGATGAAACTCATGACTGGACAGTTCATTTAGAGGGTTATTCTCTTTTTCGGAAGGATCGGCCAAATAGAAGGGGAGGTGGAGTATGTTTATATGTTAAACCGGATATACAGTAGACTGGGGCAATGAGATTAGCGTTACAACAAAAGGGAACAGGTTTTTGGGGGTGCTTAAAGACAATTATATGACCCAAATAATTGAGGAACCAACCAGGAGAGGGGCAGTTATGGATTTGGTCATATCAAACAATGTAGAAGTAATAACAAATATTCAAGTCCTGGAACATTTGGGTAACAGTGATCATAACATGGTCTCATTTGAAATAAATGATCAAAAAACAGATTACTTGGGTTCAACAAAGACCTTCAACTTTGGAAAGGCAGATTTTAATAAACTGAGGTCTAATCTAGTAGTAATACAATGGGATGATGTTTTTGCAGGGAAAAATGTAGAAGATAAATGGGCAGTTTTTAAAACATTGTTAGAAACGCACACTTATCAGTATATACCCTTGGGTAATAAGTATAAAAGAAATAAGTCAAAACCAATGTGGCTAAATAAACAGGTAGGGGAGGAAATGGACAAGAAGAGGAAGGCGTTTAGATTCTTTAAGTCAGAAGGGACAGAGACATCGTATCAGAATTATAAGGAATGTAACAAAAATTGCAAAAGGGCAATCAAATTAGCAAAAATGGATAATGAAAAAAGGATTGCAATAGAAAGTAAGATCAACCCTAAAAAATTCTTTAAGTACCTTAATAACAAAAAAATGAAAAAAGAAAATATAGGACCCTTTTCAGTGTGAGATGGGTAGGCAGATTATTGGAGAAAAGGAAAAAGCTGAAGTATTATACAAATTCTTTGCCTCTGTGTTTACCAGGGAAGAATCAAGTTCAATAGTAGTGCCGCAGGAGGAAGCCACAATCTCCATATTAATGAACAATTGGTTAACTGAGGAAGAAGTTCATAAGCGACTTGAAAAAATTAAAGTTAATCTGTTTCATTCCCCTCCCCCATCCATCCTAGTTTAAAATCTCCTCCAACCTTTTTAGCATTCTCCCCCCTAGCACAGAAGATCCCTCTTCATTGAGGTGCAATCCGTCCCTAGAATATAGATGGCACCTCTCAGAAAAGGAGTCTCGCCACCATCTGCACCACTAGTCGAAGCAAGGGCCTGCTCAGTGAGCTCTAATTGCCTTTCAAGATTGCCAATGTCCTTCAATATTGCAAGTTGCCTCTTAAGATCAGCAATCTCTGACTCTAAAGAGACCACCCGCTCACACTTTTCACAGCGGTATGCTCCTTGGAACAGCTGCTCCAAGTGCACATATATGTGGCATGATGAGCATTGAGTGGCATTTTCAATCCTGCTCATTGTAGCAACTATGAAGTTTAGAAGTACTAACAGTAAACTGTACTTCAATAACTATACCTTGTTTAACCGCTTCCTTGTTCAAACTGCTTCTGGTCCTAACTGCACACACTTTAAACAACCAGCACTTACTGCTTCTGGTTCTAACTGCACACACTTTAAACAACCAGCACTTACTGCTTCTGGTTCTAACTGCACACACTTTAAACAACCAGCACTTGAAATCAACCACACATATCAGTTACTACATCTCTTTTAACAATATACCCACAATCAATCCTTAACCCTTTCAATTACAGAGAAAGCTACTTTATGTCTTCTTGGTTAATCAGCTTGAGGCACATCCATTTTAAATATTGATATACTTTAAATATACTGTAATTTTTAAACATTCATGAACCCTTAAGATCATAGTTAAACTCAAAGAATTACATCCTGCTGTGGAGATTTAGGTTGAACATAGTGTTTTGGATTAGTTACTGCAATTAACACAAACATTTGCCATTACTTAACTGATTTTTTTCAAGAATGCCTTACATTTATTGTCAGTTTTTTTATTTTTAAATGTTTTATGGTTGATCCTAATGATTATTTGATATACTGAGTTGAATGATTTCACACTTTTTGTTATAACGGTTCTCACCAGCTGAACCATTCAATCAGATTATGTTAGAATGTGAAAATTCCATCTTATTAAATGCCAAGCATAAGTGTTTTCTTTCTCAGGGATTTTTTTTTTTTTAGGAAGTTCTGGATTTAATGGTCTAAAAAACAATTTACAACTGAATAAGGTGTTAGCTGCTCTAAGATTCCATTAAACAGTTATTAATTTATATTGTAATTTAAGCTCCTATTTACTATATCACAAAAAGGGACATTTTGTCTATTGCATCTAAACTAATAAAGAACCTTGTTTAAGTTAGCTTTGTTTTCTTGTGTCGGCATCGCTAAAACATGGTGGCAATATGATGTTAACTAACAAGCTAGGATGTACTCTCTTAAATAAGATTTAAAAAAAACTACAGGAAGGATCATGTTTTTTTTTTTTTTAACATCTAATTACACATGCAGTGCTGAAGGAACATTGCTACTATTTTATCACTTCAGTATTCATCCAGGCATGTGTCAGAGCGAGTGTTGTTTTTACTAATTTACAATTAATATACAATTTTACCACTCTCGCATCTGCTAGTACCCATTTTAATTGTACAACTGTAAGGTCTTGGTTTAGGTTATGTGCAAAAAAACAAGATCAGGAAAACCACAATATGAATTAATTTATAAGCCCAATTAATTTTGTACAGAATATGTAGACAGAGTTTCAATAGAGGATTGAAACTGTCACTTGGATATACATTTAATTTAATAGCCCTTGCAGATAATCAAAGTTAGGGTGATTGTCAAATCAACAGAAACATTCATCTTCAGATGTCGATAATAATGTCATAGATCATTTAAATTCCTTTTATAATTAAAATAATGAATTTGTTTGTGAAAATGCTTGTTTGAATTAACAAAGTATATTCAAATTGTTTAAATTAGCATTTTTTCAAGGTATTCAGGTGTGTTCAAATGTATCTATCCACATGTTGTATAAATCAGTGTTTTGGGAGGTATACAAGTCAACGGGTTGTAAAATATTTTTTTTTAGCTATGACTAAACTAATGTAACGTTAAAGGGCCTATTATAGTAGCTCCGAATTGTGACAAATTATTTCTAAAGTACATTTTAGAAGTGAATTTGAATGTTGTGCTGTTCTGTAAGCCCTTTTCACGTCCAAATCATGCGAAAAAGGCTTTTTAGAAACATTTTTATTCTGGCAGTGCAAATTAGCTGTATTTTTGTACCTCCGAAAAGTGCAAAAGGCTAAATCACTTTTAAACAACTCAAATTCTTTTCTGGATGAGTATGAGTATGACAATGATGAGGAGGAGGACAAGGACTTCCTAACTTCATAGTATCTCCAATTGTATATATATTCCCGCAACCCTCACTTCAAATAAATTAGGGAGAGATGCCTGGCCTGAAAAAGAAACACACCTGAGGTATCCTGGGAGATTTTTAAATATACATTTTATAACTATTAGCTAAGTCACAGCTCCTAAAATATATCCTTAAGACCACTCAGTCTAAAGGTCCTTGTGATGAAGGAGGTACTAGCATTAGAACCACAACACTGCCATCTAGGGTATCAGCTCTAGCATTGTACTAACCCAGATGCTGAAACAATCTGTATTCACAGCATACTTTTGAGCTATACAACTCACCCCTCCCCCTGGCTTCCATAAAAAAGCCAAAATATGTGAATTCTTATGTTTTTTTAAACAAATAAGTTCTGTTTTATTAGATAATAGTGACTTTTTTAAATTTATGTAGCCATGGCTGGGTGTGGCTACTATTCTACTCTGTACTGACAACAGTTCTGGTACCAGAAGGCAGTGTTGAGATCAATCCTGGGTTTTCCCCACCAAGGCAGTACCTTTGAGTGACAGGGGAGGAGGTGGGATTAAGTCTGAGGTTGCCCAATCCTGGGTTCAGACCTGGTACCCTCCCCCTGCTGTGCTTAAGGGGGTTGCATCCTAAAATATAGTTAGTTGGTCTCTACTGTTAAGAGAGACATGGTATCACACCCAGGCTGCTGTGCACTGGCAGGTCCATATTTCTTCCCTTTGGGGGAGTGAGTGATTACCTATACCTCTAGTCCTGCTAGAGGGCTGGGGAAGAGCTAGGCCTGCTGTGGGGGCCCTTGACCCATAGTGAAGGACCTCGGGACAATCTGAAGTCTAAGACCAGAATTGTGACTGTATTGGACAGAGTTGCTAAGTGACTGCACTGGGAGCAGAAGAGAATAAGAGAATAAACCCATTCCTGTTTCATATACCGCCTGCCTAGTGTGTAGGAAACCATTCTACTGTGGAAGATTACCACCACACATCTGGAGCCTGCAACAGTTGGAGGCACTGAGTACCATGAGCTAAATGGCAGGTATGTACACCAGAACAAAGAAAGAGTGACACCGGGCGCTTCTAAAAGTGAGATAATTAAGGTGAATATGTGATGAAAAATAAACAATAACAGTGAACCTAAAGAAGTATGTGAATATATATAAATATAGTGAATAAATGACCTTCGCCAAAAGACGTAATCCATAAATATTAAATGTGAAATACAAATAAATGACTATAGCAGCTCTACACCCTTTAAAGGACTGTCCAGGTCCAATGTAAACTTGCTTTGTCTTCCAGGTGGGAGGAGCGCTGTAATTCTCAAGGTGATATGCGAAAAAAATAAAAAATATAATTGTGCAGATGGTAACAAAAAATATATAAAATATGTATGCAATAGTCTCTGTGTTTGTCTCACTCACAATTTGATCAAATATAGCAGAGATATCAGAGATCCATCTCTCTCTGATAGGAGCCCTTTTAATGGAAGCCCTCTGGTGATGGAAGCCTTATAACTGTGGATCTGGTGGGCTTGATGTATGATGAAATCATAAAGTACTCAATGTACCTCCCAAGGAATGTAATAAAAGAAGAAAGAGAACGCACAATAGTGTGGTATGGGTATACCCATATGGGCATAATGTAGCACAAAAGTAACATATAAGTAATGCACTCACATTTGAATATAAGAAATAGTTCGTTGGAGAGGACTGTTGGTGACTCGTGGAGGACGCCGGTGTATTCAGTCACAGGAAAAGACTTCCGCATGCGTCACATCCGCCTACGTCACGTCCTGTGACGGCTGTAGTCAGGGCGGAACAAGCTGTCTGGTACTCCGGTTCCCGTGGCTTGCCAACACCTCCCCGCACTAATTCCCCAATGCACAGTGTCCTCCAACAGCTGATTCAACGCGTTTCGCTGTTGCTTCGTCAGGAATCGAAAGGGCTCCTATCAGAGAGGGATGGATCTCTGATACGTCTGCTATTTTTGATCAAATTGTGAGTGAGACAAACACAGAGACTATTGCATATATATTTTATATATTTTTTATTACCATGTGCACAATTATATTTTTTATTTTTTTCGCATATCACCTTGCGAATTACAGCGCTCCTCCCACCTGGAAGACAACGCAAAATGTACACCAGAAGCCTGTTCAGCCATCCCCCCAACCATCGGCGAACACCTCAGCCTCTTGTGAACCTACATGTAGCATGAAACACACACCTGGTAATGACAGAATCTCCCATAGGGTGGGTGAAACACTGTTACATTTACTTAAGTTAGAAAAAATAGGCTAAAGCGCTCTAATGCAGGTATGATGAAATGAAGTAAGCCAAACCACTAAACCAAGGTATAAAATGAGTATGATATAGTACTTAATATGCAATAGTATGGATACTATCCTCCTGAAGACAGGTGGTAGATGGTACAAGCCCACTCACCCTCAGTCTCATCGGCAGGTTCCCCTGAACATAAGCAATACTCACATCCTAGGAGTGGTAGGCAGCCTGTGCAGCTTCAGATATGCAGTATACAGGAAATATGGAGAACAAAAACGCACTAGCAAAAACGGAGCAGGAAGGACCCAGAATCAAAAATAAATTAAAAGGGCACTTTAATGTGACAAAAGACCCATCCAACGCGTTTCAAACATCACAGTGTTCTTTTTCAAGGATAAAACACAATGTAATAACATCCATTAAATACCCTCTTAGCTGTGGGCCATTTCGCGCCAAAAAACGGAACCATGATGACGTCATGATGCAATGTGCATCATTGCGCATGCGCAGAGCGACCCAGTGCCGTTCTAAGGGCACAAAACATCCCACCAGCAGTGTGGCCATGTTTGTTAAGGGCAAAACATAAAAACAACAGGTAATATTACAAATCCAACCACATTCAATGCTGTACAAGTCGCCATGGCGCCCGCACGCAATGCTAATCTTTGCGCATGCGCAACACGGCGCTGCGATGTCAATAAACAAAAAATAGGAAAAAAGACAGGAAAAAGGACATCCTAATCCATAAAGAAAAAATATATAAACAATGGACAAGTAGCTGGCCTCCTTATCTAATCATAAAGAGAAGAATTAAAGATAAATAACATATAACCACAATACCTAAAAACCTTAGTGTAATTATTTAAAAACATATGAATAACATAGAAAACACAAGTAATATATAATGGAACATAAATACCAGGGAAAATATATCATAATGTAATACATAAATGCATTATATAATACATCTAAAGTGAACACAAAACGCGAAGTAACAAGTATGCTGTAAGCTATAGGAACTTAATCAAGGTTAATTTGATCAAAATCCACTAATTATTAACCTAAATTATTATTTGACATATACAAGTGTGAATTAGCATATTACATAAAATGGGTTAGCTGCCAATCAATGTTCAGACCCATAGGGAAGCGCGTTTGGAGAATGAAGATCCAGTACACCTCCCTACGGTTCAGAAGATTGACGCGATCACCCCCTCTAGGTTTACAATTGACCAATTCAATGCCCAGGAAGGAGAAGTTCGTGATCCCTCCTTGACCACATTCTGAGAAGTGTTTAGAAACAGGATGATTTGTATCTTTCAATCTTATGAGCCTTAAATGCTCTAACATCCTGACCTTGAGAGCTCTAATCGTTCTTCCCACGTATCTTTTGCCGCAGCCACATGTTATGAGATATACAACAAACTGACTCCTACAATTTATGAAATTATTAATATAAAATTCCTTGACTTTACATTTAATCCCATCATGTGACTGCGGCAAGACATCCTGAAAAAAAACTTTTTTGCCGGCTTCATATGTTTACATATGCTACAGGAACCACATTTAAAAGAACCCCTGGTGATATAAGGTCTATCAGACCCAGGAGTAATTAGGTCACTCGGGGAAACATATGATCCAATTGTTCTTGCTCTGCGGTATACGAAAGCAGGACCAGATTCAACATATTTTTTGAGGACAGGGTCCATGGATAGGACATTCCAATGTTTGGAAATAATAGATTTAATTTTTCCACTTTGTTTATTAAATTGTGAAATGAAAAGAGGACATTTATTATTGGAATTTGCCAATCCATGTACACCGTGCCTGTTCACATGTTTCTCCTTATTAGTACCAAGACGGGAATCCCCAGTAGAACATGTGGGTAACAATGACACCCTCTCTGTTTGCAACGCATTATCAAAAGCAACTGCTATATGGGATTGGGAATATCCCCTATCTGAAAACCTTTTTTGCCAGATCCTCAGACTTAGAAAGAAAACCACTATGTGTAGAGCAGTTTCTTCTCAGTCTGAGGAACTGTCCCTTAGGTATGGCTTTAATTACATGAGATGGGTGGCAGCTATCCTCCCTAAGAAATGTATTCCTTGAATTTAATTTCCTGTAAACATCTGTTTGGATTGATTTGTCAATGTCCACAAATTATTGTAGATCCAGAAATTCAATGTGATGAGAGTGAAAATTTAATGTAAATCTCAAATTATATATATTATCATTAAGATAAAAAACAAAAGAGTGAAGTGCAGTTACATCCCCTTTCCAAATAATAATTAAATCATCCACAAACCTTTTATAAAAAACAATATTGTGACGAAAAGGATTAGTGCTAGAAAATATAAAAAGTGCTTCCCACCACCCCATAAAGAGATTTGCAAAAGAAGAAGCAAAGCTCGTGCCCATAGCAGTGCCAATTAACTGTAAATAAAACTTATGATTAAAAGTGAAAAAGTTGTGCGTGAGAAGGAAGAGAATAGCGTCCAAAATAAAAGCCGACTGAAAAATGGAAATTTCTGGTATCTCAATGAATTGGCGAACAGCTGCCATCCCATGATCGTGTTGTATAACTGAATATAGAGATGTAACATCAAGTGTTACCCACAAATAATGATTCTCCCAAGTGACACTTTTAATTTGATCAAGAAGATCACCAGAATCCCGTATTAATGAAGGCAATTTCCTAACAAAAGGTTGAAGAAAACTATTCACATATCTTGACAAACCCTCTCCCAAAGATCCAATACTAGAGACAATTGGACGACCAGGAGGGTCGACCAATGTCTTATGGATCTTTGGGAGATGGTGGAAGATAGGAACAATGGGGTGTGATGGTATAATGTATTTAACTTCATCCCTGGACAGAACTTCCATAATAACACCTAAGTCAACTAGTTCAGTAAGGACATCCAAGAAGTGCGGAGTGGGATCGGCGGGCAGTACACGGTAGGACAAGCCATCCTCAAGTTGGCGTAAATCCTCCTTGACATAACTGTCTCTACTCTGCACTACCACAGCACCACCTTGTCCGCGCTCTTTATGACCAAAGCATGATTACTTTTGAAAGATTTCAAAGCTAAACGTTCACCTTGATTCAAATTGTCATGATCCATACGTAAAAAGGAGAACCCCTGAGCTAGAAGACGGAGGTCCCTAATAATCAAATTTTCAAACATACAGTAGTTAGAAATTGACCTTTAACGTGAGTGGGGTAGAAGATAGAGCTCTTTTTTAGGCCCGAATTCCATTCGGAAAAGGTAGGTATAGTAATTTCATCAGAAAACTGCTCAGACAAAAGATCATTCATGTCCTGCAGTGTACAAAAATCATTAAATGTATGCAAAGCAGTACATACCGGAGGAACGGAGTCCGGTGAGGGGACATCACTCTAGATAATGAGTGGTGTCCCCCCATCGAAGTCACATCTCCGGTCGACCTAGAAACATTTGGAATAAAATTATCAAAAAACTTTTTCAAAGATAGTTTACGAACAAACTTATACACATCAATGGTGGTATCAAACAAATCAAAGTTCATGGATGGTGAAAATTTCAGGCCTTTATCCAAAAGTGACATCTCAATAGGGGAGAGAGTGGCTCCAGATATATTTATAACATTGGAAAAGTCACTCAAAACTTCTTCCTTTTGGAGGCGGACCTGTAACCCCCTCCTCCTCCCCCCCTCTTCCCTCTTCTGATTCTCTTGTGTCCTTTTGAAATAAAGGGAAAGATTTTTGTTGTTGTTGCTGTCTTTGCTGATTGTCAGTTTGATAAGAATAAACATCATGGGAGTGGTCAGGAGCAACTCCAGATCTAGGTGGCTGACCCCAAAAGGTACGACCACCTCTCCCCCTCCCCCTAGAGGGGGCTCCACGGCCACGATGATCATCACTTTCAAATGTATTGACAAAAGATACAGAATGAGAAGTAGAGGCAGTCTCTGCATCTGAAACATCAGATTCGCCACTCTGATAATCCAAATTCTTGGTTTTCAGGATAGACTTATTGGGAGTAGATCTAAAATGAATATTCGATTTCTTTTTCTTATTTGATCTATCTTGAATGGAATTTATTCTCTGCCAATGGTAAACTTGGTTCTTTTCATAGTCATATCTGTCCCTATCATATTTACTTTGTTTCTTAGACATGATACCACATTCCACATCTTTTACCGTTTTGGATAGGATAAGATCAAATTCCTTAAAGCCCTTCAAGCCTTTGAAACTATATACATTTTTCTGCAGATCTGTGATTTTGTATATCAAGCTGATCCTTCTCTTTAATTTTCTATGCCACTGTTAGATCCATTAAACGAAAGGAGCACTCATTTAATACTGCAACCCATCTACTTTCAAAATCCAAATCCGGAAAGCCAAAGGAAGGGGCTTTCTTCACCCGTAATCCTCTTGGTATCCTTTTACATTTAGCATAATTATCCAAGCTTATAATGTCCCACCACAAGCGATTTTTGTGAATTAGTAATCTTTCCAATTTTTGAAAATGGATTTTGAGATCAGAGATGTCAGTAGTATCCAAATCCACAATATTGTCAAACACACGCAAGGCTTGCTTCTTTCTCTGTGTGTCATCACAATTATTGAAAAAATAAGTATCTGGGATATTTTCTAATTCTTCCACATTATCCCCTGGTTCTTCCATAGCGGATATAACGGTTAACAAAGGGGGTACTTAAGTCACAAAAAAGTAACGATAAACTAAACAAAATAATCATATATTGAAAAAGGGGCCCCTCCTATACTTGTAAAAAATAAGCTCCAAAAAACCTATGCATGTGCAGCTCCAACCTGAAATACTGTTGCAAGATAGAAAAAATAGGCTAAAGCGCTCTAATGCAGGTATGATGAAATGAAGTAAGCCAAACCACTAAACCAAGGTATAAAATGAGTATAATATAGTACTTAATATGCAATAGTATGGATACTATCCTCCTGAAGACAGGTGGTAGATGGTACAAGCCCATTCACCCTCAGTCTCATCGGCAGGTTCCCCTGAACATAAGCAATACTCACATCCTAGGAGTGGTAGGCAGGCTGTGCAGCTTCAGATATGCAGTATACAGGAAATATGGAGAACAAAAGCGCACTAGCAAAAACGGAGCAGGAAGGACCCAGAATCAAAAATAAATTAAAAGGGCACTTTAATGTGACAAAAGACCCATCCAACGCATTTCGAACGTCACAGCGTTCTTTTTCAAGGATAAAACACAATGTTATAATATCCATTAAATACCCTCTTACCTGTGGGCCGTTTCGCGCCAAAAAACGGAACCATGATAACGTCATGACGCAATGCGCGTCATTGCGCATGCGCACAGCGACCAAGCGACATCCTAATCCATAAAGAAAAAATATATAAACAATGGACAAGTAGCTGGCCTCCTTATCTAATCATAAAGAGAAGAATTAAAGATAAAAAACATATAACCACAATACCTAAAAACCTTAGTGTAATTATTTAAAAACATATGAATAACATAGAAAACACAAGTAATATATAATGGAACATAAATCCCAGGGAAAATACATCAAAATGTAATACAAAATGCATTATATAATACATCTAAAGTGAACTCAAAACGCAAAGTAACAAGCATGCTTTCAGCTATAGGAACTTAAGTGAATGCAATTTGTAATCATTTTTAAAGCATCCTTTGATTTCTATAGCCCACCTCCCAAGCAGTGCACGATCATTGCAAAACTTTTCTGTTTCTGATAATTTGTTGCCTATGTTTCCAGCAGTTTGAGCTGTAAACTGTAAAAATAGATACTGTTACCTTAGTAATGTAAGGTGGCCATTATGTTAGGCACACAATAATTACTGATTTATAACAGGAGCACCAAACGATTGCCAAATTAGGTAAGAATGTAGAATTATTGTCACATGCTTTACATATAAAAATAAGAAAAAAGAGAAACAAAAGGAGGAAAGCAGTATTGTTGCTTTAAAAACATACCTTTTCATCTTTCTGGTTGCCAGTTCAATGTGCGTTGTGCATAAAAATGAGGACACTCGAGACACCCGAGACATATGTGACACTGGACCTCCCCAGCATCTGCGTAAGTTCAGTGCTAGAGCTGTTGCCTTGAAAGGTAGGGTTGTGGGTTCTAATTCTGTTGGGTCTGGCACTAGTAGCTCTTTCATCACAAGGGCCTTTATCCTGATTGGTCATAAGGATATATTTTAGGAGCTGTGACTTATTTAAATATACTTTGTATAGTCATTAGCATGTCTGCCAGGGAACCTTGGGTGTGTTCCTTTTTCAGCTGAGGGATCTCTCCCTAAATTATTTGGAGGGATGTTTGAGGGGACACATACTGTATAACTAAAGAGATACACTTAAGTTATGAATTTCTCTTCCTCCTGTTTTAAAACCATTTTGAATTTCCCCCTAGAGGCTGCAGTGATTCAACCCAGCACAGTCCTACTCCAACTATGATGGTAACTGCAGCCTCAATCCACTCGCCCACCATTGGTTCTTTGTTTTTCCTTTTTAGTCACTTTATTTTAAGTTGAATTATCTTTCTTTGATTTGGGAGCTCAAGTTTAAAACAAAAAAAAAAAGAGACCTGTTGCTTTTAAAAACGACAGAATCTGTTTTCTATTAGCACAGAGTTAGCTAATTAGTTCTTAGAGGGGCAGATGCTCTCTGCACCTCTTTGCCCAGGCACTACCTCCCCAGACATAAAGGTTTTTAATATCATGCATAAGAGGAGGAGGGATAGTAGCGCATGGGGACTGCACCTGGGCCCCTGACCCCCAAACTCACATGCTTCAGGAGCACCAACCACGGCCACACCTCCCCAGCTCCTGCTTGTAGCTTAAAACACCCTGTCCTGCTGAGCCCACCAGAGTGGGGCCCTCGAGGACTCCCTGAGGCCATAGGAGAGGTTGCTGCCCCTACAGACGTGACTTCTGGTCACCGCGTACCCCCCCCCCCCCAAAAAAAAAGAAGGGGGAGAAAATAAATAGGCCACCCAGGAGACAGTAGCATCCTCTCCTGTGGAATTGCCCCCCAGAAAGGGAGTTTAAAACCCATAGGAGGGTGGCTAAAGATGAGGAGGGTGAACATTACTAATTAAAGACTCCTAAGCAGAATAATGCATCTGTTCTACAAAGGGAGGTCTTGTTCTTCACACTGGTTAAAATCAGCCAGCCTTGGCTAGACCCCACTCCAGATACCTACCACTTAGGCTGTAGGGTCACGGGATATAGAAGTAGTGGGAAGGGAAAGGAAGTTACCCCAGGTTTCAGGGGAGGGGGGGCAGAATGCTATATAGCATGAAGACCTGCCCGTGGACATAGATGTTGATGTGCCCTTCACTACCCCTCTCAATTGGAAAATAGTCCCTTGGGACTTGTATTTCAGTGCATCTACCACACCAGATGCAGCTGTCTACTGGGACTTGGGGGGTCAGTCAAGATCCCCCTCTGGCTGTGCCACCTATAGATGGCACACATGGGGCAATGTCCCAGCTCATGTCCGGTGGGGTGAAATAGGGATGACCCCATGGATGACTCTGCAGTGGGATAAGGGGGTGGTTGGGGGTATGAGGGATGGAGCAAAGGAAGCAGATATGATGGGGGTGGTTGGGGTGAGCTCCCCAAATTAGACAGAGGAGGCATCTGAGGTGGACCCACTCTGTGGGAAGTCTCAGTTGGGCTCTCTGCAGTAGGCACCTGCTGGGCTTGACCCTCCCCATGGGGTGCTCACTGAGGAGAACCATCCCAAAAGTGCTGCAAACCCCTGTGATATACAAACTGCCCAGGTGGTGATGGAGGAAGCATTGAAGGCACTGCATGCCTTTGTGGCCCCCAAAGTCACTCAGGTGTTTAAAGACATTCCCCTAACTCACGTACCTTCATCAAGGGGGTATTGAAGACAGGAGAGCCCTGTCCACCTTTTACCCCCATATCTCTGGATCTTTGTGTGGGACCTAAACCATGGCAAACCCCCTCAGGCTCCTTTCATCCCTAACCTTAGCAGATTGATGGAAGTCCCTGGAATTTTTGTGCGGCATGCAGAGGAAAGGGCTTTAGTCTCTCATGATTATATACTGAACTACCTCACCCTCATGGCCCATCCTGATACCATCTGTAGGTGGAAACTACAAGCAAACTAGGGTGATAATCTCTGGTGGAGGAAGCTCTACACTGAGTGTTCCCTGTCCCACTGGGGATCTGAGTTGTAGAGTCCTCCCTGGTGCACTGAGCACTGGAGAGTACCTGGCCCATTTCACAGACTCCCCCACCAATTGCCTATTTTGTGGCGAACAGGAGTCTGTGTATTATATTTATTTTAGTTGTGCCACACTTATGCCCCTCTTATCCACCTTGAGAGCCCTTCCCCGGCAGTTCTGGCTGCACTTTTCCCCTAACCTTTTTATTTTGGGGCATCCGGTGTCCAGGGACAATAAACCTAGGGATCTCCTGCTCCTAGCATTGGCTAAGCTCGTCATTTATAAGACAAGGAAGTAGCGTTTGGAAGGGGAGATCACAATGAATATTGTAGTGATGTTCCAGGCGATGGTGCACTCCCATATCTGGGCAGAGTACAAGTACAACATGTCCACTGGGATTTGCCTGAGTTCAGAGTTTGCCTCGCAGTGGACATCAGGTGGGGTGCTCTGCTGGTTATGCCCCCATTCAAATTTATTTACATTAATCCTCCTATTATTGTGCACTTTATTTTAAGTTGCTGCTGCACTGAAATCCGGTTTATGTTATATTTTTGTTAGTCAGGTATGTTTTAGTCTCATTATGTCCTTTGGACCAGTGAGGTACCTGTTCATGTGATTGGCCGGCCAATCCGCACGACGAGATTAAAAAGTCCTACTCCAACAAATTGAGCGGTTTGTCCCTTTTTGTAGAAGCAGTTTAGAAAATGTGATTTGCAACAGAGAATACCATTTTTTTTTACACATGTCATTCTGCTTGTTATGAACAGACCAAAAAGTACGTTTGGCAATGAGAAATTTGGAGCAACTAGAATAAGCCATTTTGAGAGTGGCTATGTGATGTTAGGATTAACATCTATTTTTCCTCTCATTATCAGTAACAGGTCTCTTTCTTGGATAAAACATGACTTAACATTACATTATTGGCCTTAGAAGATATGCGTTAAGGTTTAAGATGACAATAATGTTGTGGTATGCACTTAATTGAACTTTGTGGGTCTGAGCCAATGTATGAGCTCCATCACTCTGTCCCATATACCCCAATCACCAAACAACTAAAAATATGACTGATGAAACTTTAAATCAACAATTCCCTCAAACATACATACATACATACATACATACATACATACATACATACATAATAATAATAATAATAATATATATATATATATATATATATATATATATATATATATATATATATATATATATATATGCAAATGTAAATACAACTGTATGCTCATCTGCATGTCTTAGGCAGGTCTGCAACCCCGTCTTTCCCCATTATCACCCAGCACACAGCACTTCCACTGCAGCAAGGGATTCTGGGAAATGACATGCAAATGAGCACACAGTGCCACTTTTTGCTTCAAAAACCATTTTGAACATGGTTCCCTATAGGCTTAAGCTTGCTGCATGGTCACAGCTTTGAGCACAGCCAGTCCCCCAGTGGACCGAAACGTCGGTTTATGTGTCTTTTTCAATACAAAAACTTGTGATCAAACTTACAGTACCAGAGTGCTGTCTCCTGATCTCGTTCTTCAAACGGTATCGTATGGTTTATTATTACTTTATGGGACAAGCACCCAATTTTTTCTACTTGCAAGTGGAGTGTCGACTGCTTCTGTAGATTATATATATATATATATATATATATATATATATATATAGACATAAAGTGCAATGCTACATCCAATGTGACAAAATGCACAGTGAAATAGTTACAGTATATATTCTCGTGAATAAGGGCGATTTAGTTAAACCTTTTGGCCAAAGCGTTATAATCCTGCAAGCCCCATCATGGCTTGACCATTAAGCAGGTCCTAACACTACCTACAGTATACAAATTCTCATTTACCTCTGCTGGTGGAAGAATGGCCACAATAGACCTGTACTGCACAAGAACATGAAAAATATGCTACTTAAAAAGTGGAGTGGGGTGAGCTTAAACTCTGGGAGGAAGGACCACTATCCACCAAACAACTGATACCAGTTGAAAATCAAATTAATAAACACAATCCCATAAAGCTCAGAACCCCAAAATCTACAACATCATTATATATATATTTGACAAATCACCCAAAAATCTACTCAACAAAACAAAAAAAATCTACTCACCACCTAGCCCCGCCCCTAGCCCTGCCCCCACTTTTAAAAAATTGAGTAAATTCCTAATAAGAATTGAGGGTGTGACTAGGGTGGGTGAGTGACTTGAGTGTGTGACTAGGGTGGGTTGGCGAGTGTGTGACTAGTCTGGATGGGTGACTGGGTGGGTGACTGACTTACTGACTGACTGGGTGGGTGACTTGGGTGGGTGACTGGGTGTGTGACTGGGTGGGTGACTGACTGGGTGGGTTGGTTACTGTTTGACTGGGTGGGTGACTGCATGGGTACAATTCATATTAAAAGGACCCCGCCACCCGAATACATATAAAAAATACACCCAACTCCCAATACATATTAAACAACCCCCCATCCTCAATATATATTAAACAAACCCCCCTCCCCAATACATATTAAACAAAAAGCAGACTTACCAAAGACACATGGGGATGCCTGCAGCACCACTACCAGAAGGAGCCTGCTGGCTTCTGCAGTCGGCATGACAGGGGGGGGCGGCGGTTGGCACAACGGGGGGGATGGCACGACGGGCGGGCTGCAGATGGCCAAACGGTGGGGCTGCGGATGCCAAGATGGGGGGCTGCAGATGGCACGATGGGGGGAGCTGCGGATGGCATATCGGAGGGGGGTTGCGGAGCAGGGATTGCTGGGAATGTGGTTGTGGGGGGGGGGGCATACGCTGCCTCTTTACCACGTTACGTCGTAGCGTCCCGTTCTCATGGCAACGCGGCATTAGCCACGCGACCATTTTAAGTCGCGGAATGAAGGAGGAAAATTTAAAGGAGGAGGAAAATGCCTCCGTAGCAGCCCATCGAAACACCTTGTCGCCATGGGGTAAAATGCGCCGACCACATTTGTCAAGGACGTTCAAAAAATTGTCAGAAATCTATGTTTAAAAAAATTCTTTCTGGCAAAGATATGCCAACCAATGCCTTTCACAGAATCAATTGCCCCCTGATTCCCCAGACAGTGCGGCTAATATCTTGGTACCAAACACATTTAGAGAAATATGTACTGCATATGATTTAGAGTCTGTTGGATGAATCATTGCCATCTCCAGGTGATCACACTCTGGAGACATTTTTGGGTAGGAAAGATTCAGGGTTTAAACCCAGATCTGTTTTTACACCCAACTACTGTACGTCAAAGGTCCTCATCTCTATACTTTTGAGAAACTAGTCGAACAAGATTTACTGGCCCCGGCGAAAGATACATCCAACAGGTTCTCTATCAACAGTAACTTTTCGGCAGAAGAGAGTTCCTCCATGGCATCCCTCCAGAATAATACATCTACTGTCATTAAAAATGCAGACAAGGGGGGTGCTGTGGTGGTAATAGATGCTGAGGCATTTAGAGGCATTACGCCAGCTAAATGATACTACATCATATGTATCCTTAAAAAGTGATCCCACGACAAAATTCCTTAATGAAATGGAAGAGCTTTTGCAATTGGGTAGAATTTTACATGTGTTAAGTGACCAAGAATTTAAGTGTTTATTGGTACAATATCCGGTTATACCGATCTACCACCATCTCTCAAAGATCCATAAATCCCTTGATAGGCCCCCTGGGAGGCCTATCATTGCGAGTATTGGATCTTTGGGAGATGGTTTGTCTAGATATATAGCTATATATCTACAACCACTGGTTCAAGCCTTGCCTTCATTTTTGTCCGATACGACCGATCTGTTGTTATCACTGAAAGATTTCACTTGGAAACATACTTACCTGTGGGTAAGTTTGGATGTGACATCCCTTTACACTATTATTAATCACAAACACGGTATTCAAGTGGTACAACACTTTCTTAATTTATCAAACATTTCACCTGCACAGAGCACATTTTGATTAGAAACTGTTCACTTTTTATTAACACACAATTATTTTTTGTTTGATCACAATTTTTATGTACAGTACAAACACGTGGTACTGCAATGGGCACGTCTTTCGCACCGTCATACACAAATCTGTTTACGGGGTGGTGGGAAGCTGCACATACTGTATTTACAGTATCACTAACACTTATAGAGATCACATTATTTTTTATAGGAGATATATCGACGATCTCATCCTTGTCTGGGATGGGCATGAGACGTCGTTATTATCATTTATCACAACTTTAAATATGAATTATTTAATCTTAAATTCACTTATTCTTTTCATCATCACCATATTCACTATCTTGACTTATTGATATATATTGGTTCGGACCTCCACGTCCATACATATTTGTATTTTAAAGAAAATAGAAGGAACACTTTTCTAAGTGCAGACAGTGGACATCCACCTGCCCTGCTAAAAGGAATTGCTAAAGGACAATTTCTAAGACTCAAAAGGTTATGTTCAGACCAATATTCATTTGAAATCCAAGCACCGGAACTCACCTCCAAGTTTAACACTAGAGGATATAACAGGTTAGATCTGGATGAAACGTTCCAGCATGTACAACAGATCGATAGATCAGATTTATTGATTAAGAAAAAGAATAACAAAAAGGCAAGAAATAAAACAAACCTTTACCCGAAAGCAGACGACTAATATTAAAACGACACCGTTATTTATTACTCAATATAATCGCCAAGCTACTAAAATTAAGCAGATTATTAAAAAAACAGTGGGGAATCTTAAAATTGGACAATATTTTGAATCCATGGTTAGTACAGGGACCCAAATTTGTTTTGACAAAAGCAAGATCAATTGGATCAAGGGTATCTCTGACTCTGCAAAAACAAATTCAAAATGTAATATACCTAAGGGCTCATTTAAGTGGAGCAACTGTTCTTTGTGTCCTTATATGAATCAAATTAAGACGATTAAAAATATTAACACCCGAGCGACACTAACGATTCAGTCTTTTCTTAATTGCAATACCTCTTATGTAGTTTATTTGATTCGCTGTGCTTGTAGTAAGGGGTATGTGGGCCATACCATTCGACCCGTGAGGTTGAGAATTCAAGAACACTTAAGGTCCATTAAAAATAAGGATTTGAGATTCCCAGTATCTCGCCATTGGACTAATTGTTTTCTTGCTAACCTGCATAATTTCAAATTCTCAGTGTTGGAGCTTGTTCCCCCGCATATAAGAGGTGGTAACAGAATTGCTCAACTTAATAAGAGAGAGTTGTTTTGGATCTCCTCTTTGAGAACATTGGCTCCAGAAGGTATAAATCTAGACTGGAAACTTCATCATTTTCTGCGATTCAGGCATTGGTTTCATTGTTTTCTATTTATTAATTTATAGGTGTAATTATATTTGGTTTCAATATGCATAGAATTATTTCCCTTTTTATTTTGGTTTTCTATGCAACAATATATATGAACTAATATTAAGGATTATTGATGTTATATGTCTCTATCTTGTTTTCTTTATTCTTTAGGGTGTTATACAGTATTATTTCCTTCAAGATAAACACTGCATTTATATATATTTATATGAAATATGTACTAATTTAAGTGTAGGCAATATCTTGTATATTCTAGTATTCCATTTTTTGTTTTACGGTACAGGGGGTGGTGTTTCTTTGTTTTTATTAATTTTAAATTCATTATACATCTTTTTCTGTAGTATTTACTTATTTATATGTTATGTTATGTTGTTTATTCCTGATTATATACTCGGGTATTCTCTCCTCCTCCTTCTGTCCCTTCGTGGTGTATTTGCATTTTCCTCCACCTTTATTTACCATCCGGGTCTCTTTACAAGGCCCTGATCTCAATGGCTGAGGACATGCAATGTTGGGGGAGGAGCTATGTCCCTGCCTATATTCAGAAAGTCTGTTTACGAGTATTTTACTCTTTGATAAAGCGCTGCAAGAGCGCAAAACACGTAAGAGGGATACTTCACCTTCTCCTTTCTATGCTGTCATGTGTACTTCATAAATAAACCTCAATTTTACTAGCAGCTTCACTGTTAGGTCCCCGCTTTCATTTGCTGTGCTCTTCCGGTTCCCTCATAAATGTGGATTAACAGGAACTGTTTCCCAATTCATCATCAGCGGAGATGCACGCTACAGAGGAGTCTTGAATAGTCACAGACTGTGAGTACTACAAACATTCTTACCAATGCCATTGTGCTGTTTATATGTGGGAACTATACCTTGCTGCCGTTCACTTGAGACTTAGGGACACAGTGCCACCTGTGATCACCATCAAGATACATTGAATTATCATTTGGCAGGTCCACATTACTGTGACTAATTGTACATTCATTTTTTCATTGAAGGCTCACTGATTACCATATGAATATAGGTTTGGCAATAGTGGTTTGAGCTCTGGAGGAGACTCAGCAGTCTCTTTTTCAACATATATTCTGAGAGAGACTTGTTTTCCCCAGAGGATGGGGGAGAGAGAAAGTTCTCCCCAGCTAAGGGAGCTGGCACAGTCCCCAAGATTCTCTTGACGGTGGTCGCTGAGTCTGCTGGGACTCACTGGGTCTTAATCCCAGGAAGAGGAAGGAAGGACAAGAGACTGCACAGAAGCAGGGATGTCCTATCCATAACATTGGAACTACAGAGGAGGGATTCTCTGAACTCTTGCAGGATCCAGAGGGAATTACCTTTAGCCCCAACAGTAACAGACAAAGAGCTAAGTAATATATTCATGTACCTAAGACTGTTCATATGGGGTGCATATGATAGGTCATGTTTTAAGCTGTGAACCAGTTTAGTTGGCCAGTGCCGTTAGTTTTCCCTAAAGGGAATAGGTGTTAGTTTTATGATTTGTTTTGACTTAAAGGGACGGTAGTCCTGTTGATGTATAATTTAATAATAACAGTGTTAATCAAAAGATTTATCAAAAAGAATCCCCTTATATATAGCACTCAGATGTCATACATATTCTACTAGTGGACAACAAATGGTCCTGCAGAATCACCGAGGAAATAAAAAATGTATAATTTAACCCTGTAAATAAACCCTGTGTAGAGATATACCATGTTTCCGGCATTATTCTGGGACTAAAAGATACTGCAACATGTTGTGGGCATCACAATTGGTGGCGAATGTGGGCAGTCCAAAAGGCACTGAGCAGTGGAAACTCTGGGGTTTGAAAATAAATATTGGGATTTAAAATGGCCACCCAACAAGTGCAATAACAGATTCTGCTAGTGAAGTCTGTCCCACTGTGTATGACCAGTTGTGCTTACAGGATACACAGGGAAGATGTGAAGTATTGAGGAAATAGCACCTCTAGAGGTCAATTTTAAGAATACACCTGAAGGTAGAAAATGGAGGATACAATGTGTTTTCTGTTTGATGTGCCACATAAAACAATGTCCTTTCAGGAATGAGTATCCCGACATGGTCCTGAAAATGAAACTCACCAGATATGTTTATGGTGTGAAAAGCTGGACCACACCAAACACTGTCCCATCATACTGTATGATGATGATGATGATGATGATGACAATGATGATGATGATGAGGAGGAGGAGTAATCCTATGGGGCCCAGCAAAAAGGACAGTCTCCATTGTCAGCAGAAGCTCCAGAATTTTTTTACTCTGTGTTTTAAGGAAGGTGTGGGTCAGAAAAGGCTAGAGATGAGCTACAGCCCTGAGCACTTGGCACAATCGTCACAGGAATGATGACTAGCCTTTGGATGACAAAGGCTACTGCTACCACCATAAACAAAAAGCTGTGCGAATCAGAGAAAATGAGTTCTGACTGGAAAATGTACTATGAGATGTCCCAGAAAGATGTTCAAAACTTCATCACAGAGTTAGAAGTTTCTCAGCAAGAGGTTTGCATGCTTAAAGCAGAGCTTTGTAAGATAAAGAAAGAATTTACACAGGAAAAATTAGAAGTGCAAGAAGCACTGGAGAAGCGCACACAAGCAAAACATGTACTGCAGAGTGTAAGGAATAGGGGAACACGTCCTCTGCGACATGTTCCCTATTTACCTGTTGTCTCGCAGTCCTCTACTCTGACACCAGCGCATGCGCGCACCCCCACTCTGCTTACAGAGTGCGCATGCACTGCTCTTCTAGAGTGCCACGGAGCTTAGCTCCGCCCCCTTGGATGCGCCGCGCTTCTCTTGTGCGCGGCATGCACACGTGTCGTCGTGCACCACTCCCCAGCTGCGCGGCAAGTACTTACAGCTCACTTGTCTCCTGCAGTCAATCCTTGCCTCCATGGAGGCCGCACCTTCGTTCCACCTCTCTTGTGACTGGTTCCTGTGTGCTTTAAATATCCTGCAGTTCCTGTCTTTCATTGCTGAGCATAACTAGTTGTAGCCTTGTGCTTCCACGTCTGTTGTGCCTTGCTCCCTGTCTTGTGCTTCTCTCTACAGTTAACCCTTCATGTACTGACACGGCTTGTACTTGGAAACTCCTGTGGATACTGACCCTGGCTTAACCTAGATTCTGCTGATTTCTCCAACCCTGACCACAGCTACATGGACTACCACTATTCTGACCTCAACAACCCCAGACCACAGCTGTACGGAATTTGACCATTCTAATCTCGCCAACCCAAGACCTTGGCAAGTATCTGGACTAACCCACTCTCACCAACCTAGACCCAGCTACATTGACAATCCGCCTGCCAGGCACGCCTACGCTGCTGTGGGTGCGTGGTTCAATACTTCCCCACCTCAGTACCGGGGTCCTGTCTTGCTCGTGAGCAGCGCAAGCGTTACACAGAGCCAGCGGCAAGAACTGTGTGCGAGTCTGCAGAAGGCCAAGGAGAAACAGGTGGATGCAGTGAAGCAGAGAATTCTACAGAAAGAAAGTTTCCAGGCTTCTCACAAAGTACAAGTGCTACAGAAGAATATGAGTACACAGTATATCCCCACAGAGCAGCATGAAAAGCTAAAGACAATGGTGCACATCCCCAGTGCATTGCTTGAGGCTGAGCTTAGATGCCAAATTAATCGAATGCGAAGTAACTGGAGAAAGAGCTGAAAGAGCAGAAAGGTTGCTACATCCCCAAAAGTTAATACACCCAGGAGAAAGAGGCGTGGAAAACAGAAGCAGCGGCGATTATAGCTACAAAAACTGCAGAGCTCCAAAATATGAAGGATGCACTAATGCAAACACAGAGCAAGCACAAGGAAGAGGTGAAGGCCTGATAGGAGACTTGCAGGATCAAATTTCAGAGCTGCAGACGCAAATTGCTGAACTCAAGATTCAGCTCACCAAAAAGGAAGAGAGGGAAGAGGTGTCTGTTCGTAAGGTGGACAGCCTGACACTGGGCTACAAGACCGAGATGGCTGATACCCGCAAGCTGCTGGACCACATGACCAATGAGAGGGCCTGGCTGCAGCTGGAGCTGGACAAGGTCTACGAGGAGCACCGGCTGCTGAAGGTCAGAAACAGAGAAAAGGAAACAGATTTAAGCCTTGCTCTGAGTCAGCTGGGAGATATGGAATCGCGACTCAACTCTAAAGAAGCTTAACTGGCAGCAGCACTGAGTGGAAAAAGAAGTGCAGAAGGACAGCTTCAAGACCTGAGGTTCTGAACATAATGGACACAAGAAGACAGAGAAACAAAAGCGTGACCTGGATGAGGAGCTCGAGACTCTGAAGAATGAACTGCACGCTACGTTGGATTCTACTGCTGCCCAGCAGGAGGTTTCTCAGATTAATTTGGAGAAAAGGTTACAAACCTAGAACAGACACTTGCAGCACCGAAGCAGTCCCTGGAAAAGATGGCGGTAGAGTTAAAACAAAAGTAGGCTATGCAGAACAGTAATGCACAGGTGTCACCACTACAGGAAAAGGTATTGGTCCTGCACAAGCATCTGTATTACACAAAAACTAATGCCTGTGAAGACAAGGGTGCAGTGAGAGCTGAGGACACTGATCAACTGCAAAAAGAGATTGCAAAGTTTGAACCATCTGAGCAAGTTGTGCGTGCCTGTAAGCGTTACTGCAATGCTGTTGCAGCACTACAGTCTACTTTCCACAAGGCACAGAATGGGGGGGGGGGGGGTCAAGTTGTGATGGAGGAGCACAGTAAGAATCTAGTCGTACTACAGTACCCACAGGAACCAAAGTGGATTCATTGCCATGAGGACAGCCGCTGTAAAGATGCAGTTTCAGATGAGAATAGGACGGAAGGGTGTCCATGATCGTAAACTGAGAAAGACCTCACACGTTATCTAGCGATACTTGTAAATTAAGGAATCAAGAAAGAAAGGCCCAGGCCTATGAGTCTGCTGACTGTAATAGAGAGACGCCATGGGGTACACTTGGGGTGAATGAGAATCCCGCCCAAGTTGAAGTACTGGAGCTAAAAAGTGTGGAACCAGAAAGACCGTCTTGGGAGTGACGAGAATGGAAAAGATGTTTCAGACAAGAACATTAAAAACTAAATAATTGAGGTAATCCCAGTTACAAGTTCTCCAGATGCTGACAGAGCAAAGGAACCAATATTAGTGGATAACCGGTCTATAGTCTCAAATGCTGAAGGTACGCTGATAAAGACAGGTCCAGAAGCCATCACCGCTAAAGTGGAGTTACTGTCTTCATAAGAGGAGCTGACCAATGAGGTCAAGGCTCTCCCGCAGGGTAAGGGAGACACTGAGCATGAGTAACAAGATGTAGATGCATCTTCAGGAAATAGAGATCAAGTTCACAGAGGGGGATAGAGTCCTGGTAGAGAGAGCTAACAGACTGCAGGATGCTTAGGAACATTTGCAAGAAGTGACACATCAAAAGCTGAACTTCAATTCAAACGAGTGAACAACATGGAGGTAGTGAAGTACCAGTCTATAGTTCCAGAAGGCCTAGTAATTTGCACTGAAGGAAAAAAGTCTTCAACTGAAAGGCAAGAAAAAAGAAGAGATGGATGTCGGACATCTCAGAGAAAGAGACATGTGCATGAGAATGGTGCACGGGCCACTTCACAGTACAATGTCACGCTGGGGAGGGCGATACTGCACCGACACACTTTATTCGAGCAAATGCCCAGTTTGTACCTGGCAGATACCTGGAATCCGCCGCTGCTCACCTCTTGCATGCTTCGTTGCGTTTGCCTTCCCAGCCACGGTTCATGCCTGGCTGATGGGGGCCTGATCTGTTAAATGATAATGATCAGGATTTACTAGGCTGCAATGCTTCGCATGTCCACCAGATGGCATAAATTCATGACTTGTAAAGCGCCGAATCAGTAATGTGTGGGCTTGCAGTTGTTTCGTTTAAAAAAGATACTGTACCACAGTGTGCCATTGTAACTTGGCCTTGAGACTGAAGGAAGACGTTGCAAAAATGTATCAATTTAGGCTTTACATACCAGTATTAAATAAAGACAAAGACCAGTGTACGTAGTTTCAGTTACACTATTCTTCAGAGACCCACCATGAGTGTTCAAGTGCAGCCCGTGTTCCAAAAACCTGACAGAAGTTATGCTTATTTGATATGGGCCGCTATTAATGCAACATAGGATAAGATGGCAACAGTTGTTCAAATTTATCAGTATTTTATCGAAAACTATGACTTTTACAAATTTTCGCCAACTCCTCATTTGTGGAAGCGTGCAATAAGGAAAAGGTTATGTAGTGACCCCGGTTTTCACCGTATTGAGCCCCAATTTGTTGGAGGATATTGGTGTGTGTCACAGGGTTTTTCCCGTATCTATGATCATGGAGGCGGCAAAAGGCGAAGGGTCGTGTTAAAACCAACTAAGAAGCGACAGTCCCTGCCAAGCAATGCACCAGCACCGGCTTCCAATGATGGTCCCACTGTCAGTGACAACCCTGAGACAGAGTCGGATTTCGCGGCCAGTTTTGATGAAGCTTGCATGTACCTAAGCGATTTCCCGCCTCAACTGCTGACTACAGGTGGGCTAGTCCCGCTGCAAACTATCGACGTGGGTGATGAAGAAAGCTGTACTGGCAGTGTACCGGCGCTGGCGCCAGCTGAATGGGAAATACAGTAGTACAGTATGGTGAGTACTGTATTGTTGCCGTATTATTTTGGTGGGGCTGGCTGGGTACTTCTTTAGGGGGCTGACCATTACTGTACATTAAAACTTTTCATTTTGTTTTTCCTCAGAAAAGAAAACGGCTAATGGGGGGATTTCGATGGATAATATTGTGCTGTACAGTATGCTGATGTTTTCCGGCCGAACAGTATACTGTGTAATAAACCCGAATAAATAAAACTATGCATTTATTCTACAGTACATGTTCAGTAAATTACTGCACATACTGTACTGGGGGCGAGATGTGTTTGCAGCAGAGAGAGAGATTTAATAATATTGTACAGTGAGCAGGGGGTTCCCTGAGCCAGAAATTAATGCTCAGGGACCCCCCCTGCTCCTGCTCAATATTATTAAAAATACAGAAATGCTGCGTCATTACCATAGCGGATAGCCGCTAAGGCAATGAAGGGGTTAACCCACCGTGCCCGCTTTATTGTGTGTAGTGGGGATGGGTGAGGGGGGTATTTGGCCCTTGGTGTGAGTTTAGGACTTGCGGGAGAGGGGGGGGGGGTTGCGGGTGCACTTAACCCCTTCACGACCGTAGCAGTTAATACCGCTACGGTCATGAAGGGGTTAAGCCCTCCCGCTACCCCCCCCCCGCAAGCCCTAAACAACCATCGTTGGGGCTAATACCCCATTCACCCACCCTCCCGCTACCCACAATAAACAAATACACACACACAGCAGCCGCCAAAAAATAAATGAATAAATCTAAATAAATAAATGACAATAAATACATTTGAAATACATTTTTATTGATAGTGTAGATGTGCAGGGGGTCTCCGGAGCCGAATCGCGTTGGTTTTAGGTCTGGGGACCCCGTGCCCCCCGAGATACAGGCCCCTTTTGGGGGTGCCGGTATCCCTCTGCGTTTACAGGCCCCGATCACGTGATCGCAGCCTGTAAACCAAGCAGAGCAGAGGGATACCGGCACCCCCTAAAGGGGCCTGTATCTCGGGGGGCAGGGGGTCCCCAGACCTGAAACCTGTGCACTTCTGCTCTGGAGACCCTCTGCACATGTACAGTATCAATAAAACACATACAATATACAGTATAAATAAACACTCGTTCTTTACCTTAGCGGCTATGCGCTATGGTAAAGAAGCATCATTTCTGTATTTTAATAATATTGTACAGTGAGCAGGGGGTTCCCTGAGCCAGAAATTAATGCTCAGGGACCCCCCCTGCTCCTGCTCAATATTATTAAAAATACAGAAATGCTGCGTCATTACGATAGCGGATAGCCGCTAAGGCAATGAAGGGGTTAACCCACCGTGCCCGCTTTATTGTGTGTAGTGGGGATGGGTGAGGGGGGTATTTGGCCCTTGGTGTGAGTTTAGGACTTGCGGGAGAGGGGGGGGGGGTTGCGGGTGCACTTAACCCCTTCACGACCGTAGCAGTTAATACCGCTACGGTCATGAAGGGGTTAAGCCCTCCCGCTACCCCCCCCCCCCCCACAAGCCCTAAACAACCATCGTTGGGGCTAATACCCCATTCACCCACCCTCCCGCTACCCACAATAAAAAAATACACACACACAGCAGCCGCCAAAAAATAAATGAATAAATCTAAATAAATAAATGACAATAAATACATTGCCTTTAGGGGGTGCCGGTATCCCTCTGCGTTTAAAGGCCCCGATCACGTGATCGCGGCCTGTAAACCAAGCAGAGCAGAGGGATACCGGCACCCCCTAAAGGGGCCTGTATCTCGGGGGGCAGGGGGTCCCCAGACCTAAAACCTGTGCGCTTCAGCTCCGGAGACCCCCTGCACATCTACACTATCAATAAAAATGTATTTCAAATGTATTTATTGTCATTTATTTATTTATTTATTTATTTAGATTTATTTATTAATTGTGCTGCTGCTGCAAGTCCTAAACTCACACCAAGGGCCAAACACCCCCCTCACCCCCAATAAAAAAAATTCACGCACAGCAGCCCCACAATTAATAAATAAATCTAAATAAATAAATAAATACATGAAGAGAAATAAATATATACTGTACAGTATATACTGTATATATACTGGATATATATACAGTATATATATATAATAACAATCCCTATAAATATACAGTATATACTGTGTATATTTATATACTGTATACATATATATACATATATATACTGTGTATATATATATATATATATATATATATATATATATATATATATATATATATATATATAATACAGTATATACACACAGATGATGAACCAATATACAAATACATGTAGAATGGTTATCAAAATCATACTGTCCTACAAATAACGCTTCTCTATACAGTACAGACAATAATAATAATAATCCATTTAATAATCCTAACTGATTTTACAATATAAAACATAACATTCCAATACACACAGTACATTGCATTTACATTGTATACTGTAAATGATGCATAGCATAAAATCTATGCACCATATACTGTACATTCTGCAAATGAATGTTAACAATATAATTGCAAGCTACTCTACCAGTAAATACAAACACTTCCAAACAAACACTTTAACCAATCAAGTAAACAAAAATCGATATATACTGTAAGTACCAACCAGAAAACACAATTTAAAACCAAAGCTAACCCTTACAATACCAAGGATTACATCTATCTAATTGTAAAAAACCTTATACATTATACACAGCATTGTTTAAAGCCCCCTCCCCCCTAATGTTTCTGTTAAGCAGATTACACTGAAGGGAGAGAGATATAAAGGCCTAAAGCCCCTTCCCCCCTAATGTTTCTGTTAAACAGATTACAATGAAGGGAGAGAGATATAAAGGCCTAAAGCCCCTTCCCCCCAATGTTTATGTTAAACAGATTACAATGAAGGGAGAGAGATATAAAGGCCTAAAGCCTTACCAGTAAATCTCCCTCCCTGCATTGATGTCGTGCAGTGTATGTAAATGTGGGGAGGGGGGGGGGACCCAATGGGCATACTGTGAGGTCTAACCACCCTCACCCCCTACCCACATACTGTACCGTTACCCCCCCCCCATCCTGGCCATGGCCCCTCACGCACAGCAGCTCCACAATTAATAAATAAATCTAAATAAATAAATAAATACATGAAGAGAAATAAATATATACTGTACTGTAAGTGCCCGCTTTATTGTGTGTAGCGGGGGTGGGTGACGGGGTTTATAAATGTGAGTTTATAAATAAAATAAAGAATATTATTTCTAGGGGCCCTAGAACAGAAGTTCCCACGCCAATTGCGCGCTCATTGCTCTTTTTTTACAATGTTGCTGGTCTTGCGGCTTTGCAGTCTGCAAGCAAAAAGCAGTTTGTAGTACTGAGTGTGAGATAAATTATTTATCAGTGTTGATCAAAGAGAGTTGATCAGAAGGATTCCCCTTATATACAGCACTCTATTGTCATTAATACAGTACAGTATAGTAAAGGGTAGACAACAAATGGTCTTGCAGTATATTACTACAAATCTGTCAGGTTGACCAGAATCACTGCGGATATCGGAAAATAATACAATTTTATTAATTCTATGTAGAATTAATAAAATTGTATTATTTTCCGATATCCGCAGTGATTCTGGTCAACCTGACAGATTTGTAGTAATACAGTATACTGCAAGACCATTTGTTGTCTTTACTATACTGTATGAATGACAATAGAGTGCTGTATACTTTATAAGGGGAATCCTTCTGATCAACTCTCTTTGATCAACACTGATAAATATCATATTTATACCCCTTTAGCACCTGTCGTTCCATCCTATGCACCCATTTACAATGGTGATTGCGGTCGTATTCACGTACTTTGTGAGATAAATTAACCAGTTCTTTTATTGCTGAAGTCGCCACAAAAAACTTTTATTTACAAATACAGTACAATACAATGGTGAAACATTTCAAGTTAACAGCAATTCAAAACCTCAACACACAATAATACATACTGTACAGTACTGTATGATTATTTATTTATAATACAGTATACAGCTCTGTACTGTATAAGCAGTATACAGTATACTGTACTATATTTGGGCCTTGTCTTTGGGGGTTTATTCATGCAATTATTAGGGTGACCTGCCGTTGGAAATACTGACACAGTACAGTCCCAGCTACAGTATTTCAGCCACCCCACCCCCTCCCTTAGAGTTTTTAATCCCTCCCTGGCCAAGCATCAATCGTCTGGCTAATCCAATCCAAGCCATTGTCTTGTTAATCTGGCCCTGGGCTGGCTACGGTAACAAGATTCAGCAGGAGGCCAGCCAGCGTATCATCCCACCATCCCCCTCCCTTAGAGGGAGGCCTGCCTGCTTTGGAAAAATCCCCTCTCGAATTGTAAATGTAAATCTGATGTGCATCCGTTTGCTTACAGTAACTGTTCTGTTCAGAACAGCCACTGCTTCTAAATTACTGAAAATATACAGGATAAATATACAGTAATGTGAAATAATCCGTTCTGTGGGTCTGAGAGGGTTGAAAGTCACCAGGTCCTCATACAGTACAGTACTGTACATTCTCGAATACCTTTAGAATAAAAATACAGTATATATAAATATACAGTATACTGTAAATATTGCACAGTACAGTATAATGTTAAATAACCCATCCTGTTCTTTTTCCCTTCATACTGTAACAGTATCCTCATTGTGTCTGCGGTACAGTAGTTCATTGAGAGAGGAGAGGTTTTGTGTACATCATGACTGCTGTTTATATACTGTACATTTGACTGCACAAGCAGATTTGACGGAACACAAGGCCCCCCCTCCCCCTTGGGCACCCATTTTCCTGGAACGACAAGAAAACAAAAACTTTGTTCAGTTACTGTACTGTACTGTATGTGCGTACTGTATTATGGTAGAACTACTGTACAGTAGGTGGCTGGTGCAGCTTTCTCTGGAAAGAAAAAAATGGAGCAGTTAGTAGGCAGTTACTGTAGTACTGTCAAACTAGTCTACTGTACTGTATACTGGAACTACTGTATACTCTGACTATTGGGAAAGAAAAAAATCTGTGCCATACTTACCTGTATCATACTGTACTTACTGTACAATACTACAGCACTGTACTACTTTCCTGATGCTTGCCCATTGCGCGCGATGACAATGGGCAACACAGTGGCAATATGGTCTATATATTTATTGCATCGTTCCACGGTGAGTACATCGTTCCAAAAACTCATTATGGCTTTATACAACTCGTCCTTCTAGGAGGGTTTCGCCACTTTACGGATGTGGTCCTTCAGCTGATGCCAGACCATTTCGATCGGATTGAAGTCTGGCGATCTGTGATTGGAAAGAAAGGACAATTAGTTTAAGAGATACAGTACACAGTAAAAACAGTAGGGAACATAAATGGGACACGGTCTACTGCACTTACTCCGCTGGCGTCTTCACCCAGTTGATGCCGCGCTCAAGGATATGCGCCGTCGATGCGGTGTGCTTGGGATCATTGTCCTGGTAAAAGCGATGACCATTGGGAAAGTCTCGTGTGATGTATCGCACTATCACGGGCACAATGTTGTCTTGGAAGAAATCTTTATTCATGATTCCTATAGCAAGAAAAGAAAAGTGCTCAATAGTACAGTACAGTGGTTACGGTAAGGCAACACTAGTCAAGTACAGTGCATTAGGCGGCATTATATTTGAGAAATTGTACCTTCAAAGATGACAATGCATCCCGGTCCACGCCTAGAGATGGCACCCCACACATGCAGCTTCACAGGGTGTTTTGGCCGCGGCTTCAAAGTTATGCGGCCTTTTTTGTGGAACGCAAATCTTGCAAATCTCTCCAGCAACACAGTAGACTCATCAGTGAAGATGCAATCCTGGAAAGTCTCACCGCTGTCGATCCATGCTTGGGCCTGTAGCACTCTTTTGATTTTGTTTGCGTCCCGTATCATGGGGTACGCTCTGTAATGACAATGAATAAAAAATGTTAGCGTCACAGCGCAGTACAGTTTGCAAAACAACACTTTTACTTTACAGTACCTCCTGTACTGTCCAGTACTAACCTCACACGTCCATATTTCCATCCAATTCTGCGTCTCATCTTCTTTATGCTGCTCTCGGATACAGTCAGATTGTGGTTTTCCTGCAGAGTGTTTTTAACCCTTAATGCGCTCCTCTCATCATTCTCATCACTTATTCTGTCCACCAGAAGAGTAGTCTCCCTACAATGCAAAGAAATTATATTGTGTTATTAATATGCAGCAATATAAAATGTATACTGTATACTGTACATGTAATGTTGTAATATACAGTAAATATAAATATACAAAAAATGTATACTGCTGTACTATAAATATAAATAGACAAAATATACAGTATACAGTACTGTTGTAATATAAATATACTATATAAATATACTGTTGTTATATCATAATAAATACACATCATATACTGTATATTCCGTTGTAAGATGAATTGCAATATACCAAAAGTGTATACTGCTGCACAAAAAATATAAATTGACCACACATACACTATATACTGTTGTAATATAATAAATATACTATATAAATACGGTATACTGTTGTTATATCATAATAAATACACATCATATACTGTATATTCCGTTGTAAGATGAATTGCAATATACCAAAAGTGTATACTGCTGCACAAAAAAAAATATATATTGACCACACATACAGTACACTACAGTATATACTGTTGTAATATAAATATACTATATAAATACGGTATACTGTAGATGTACACTACAGTTTTCTATATTTTTTTTGGTTAAGTTTTATAAATACAGTATACTTACGCATTTGTTACCTTTGGTGCCTTTTTCCGGTCTCTGTTTTTTCCTTGTGCATGATAGCACACGGTGCTTGATGGCACAACGAGGCCAGAAGCAGTTAACCAGCGCTGGATATCTGCAATTCGTTTTCCGCTCGTGTACATATCCTTCATTCTCATGCTGAGATCCTTTGAAATCTTCTTAACAGGCATTGCTGCGAGTAGAAAGAAATACAAACACAAGAATGTATATTCGATGTTTAGTCGATGTGTATTCAATGTGCAGTGAATACACAAAATGGATGGTGTATTTATATGTTAATGACTCACATTACAGACCACCCACTTTCAACACCTGTACCTGGCTGCCATGCATAAAAGGTTGTACACGTTGCATAGCCCACCACTTGCTGATCTTTATCTGAGCCATTGTCCAGATACTGCATTGTGCCTCCCGCTTACATGGAGCAGCCCCGGTTCTATGGACGCAAGAACCATCTCACCTCTGCTGTGCCTGCCACACTGAAAAAGAGAAAGGCAGTTACCGTTTCCAAGCCAAAGGCAAAGCGACAGGCTAAGGCCAACAAAGAAAACCTTCTGCTGACCCCAAAGGCTAAGGATTTTAAAACACGTCAGCCTTATTATGTGAAGAAGAAATACGGTACTGTGCTCGGTACGCAAGACGAATGGCAGCCAACTCACCGAATCCGCAGACCACTTGCTCCCATAAGCTTCGACGACTCTGCTTTAGCTGTCCCGGAAATCTTCAGCCCGGCTTCTCCACCCCCATCTTCTCCGGTTCCATCTGAAGATGCTGCTGCCTCTGAAATCCACGGGTCACTGTCTCCTTTGCTCTTGGACGACTCTGCTTCTCTCCCGGAAATCCAGCGGTCACCTTCTCCATCCCTCTTCGACGACACTGCAGTTTCTCCTGTACCGGGCATCCCCAGGTCACCTCCTCCACTCTCCATCGATGCCGCTTCTCTCCAGGGAACCCCCATCTCATCCTCCGTTGCACCCATCCCCCCATCCCCACAGATCTCCAGATGCCATGCACAAGCAGCTCGTTAGACCGGATCCTGAATGGGCTAACTGTGGATCTCCCCGGGAATTCTATTGTGCTGGCAAAGCTAGATCTGCTTCTGGAGTCGGTGCTACATATGGATCAACGGATGCTACATATGGAGCAACGGATGGATCAACGGATGGACAAGATAGAGGCTGACATAGCGGGCATACATTATTTGCTCGGTGTTAATGCCCCTGTTTCCCCGACGCTGGAGCAGGGGGGTGACATGGATGTGATGCATGGTACCTTCGACCCCCTTCCATCACCAAGCACACCCCCTCCACCAGAAGATGCAGTGTACTATGCTATTGAGGAGGACATGACAACCCCGTCAAGACCACGCCAGGAGACAACCCGGCGACCACTACCGGAGGAAAGCTTCCTCCCAGACACCCTACCATTGCCCGTCGCCTCAAGTACACCCGCTCCCAAAAGACCTCCTACACCCGCTCGCATACAAACAGTGCCCGACATCTCCCTGTGCGATCTGCCACCGGCGCTGAGGGAGAAGTATAGGGTGAGGAGTGCTGGTATACCACACAAGTATGCCTTGATCATATTTAAACACCATGTTCCCTACACATTGTACTGCGAGTGGGTGTTCAAAGTAAATTACGATGGGAATCGCCATAAAAAGGCCCTTCCTGCTAATTTAAGGAAAAAGATTGTGGAAGAAATGCAGCGCTATTATCCTGTTACAGATCCTGTAATGAGAGGCGTTAGAGACTGCATTAATGGCGTTTTGCGCCATGCAAGGCATCGGCCATGGATGGAAAATGGGGAGGACTTTCAGTGAGACCATACTGTAATATTGTGCTGTACTGTACAGTACATGTTTTACCCTACAGTACCTGCTGTACTTAAACAAAGGATACTGTATGTTGTTGTGTGTTGCACGGTTTTTGTACTGTATTTGTAAATAAAAGTTTTTGGTGGCGACTTCAGCAATAAAAGAACTGGTTAATTTATCTCACACTCAGTACTACTGTACAAACTGCTTTTTGCTGCCAGACTGCAAACCCGCAAGACCAGCAACATTGTAACAAAAGAGCAATGAGCACGCAATTGGCGTGGGAACTTCTGTTCTAAGGCCCCTAGAAATAATATTCTTTATTTTATTTATAAACTCACATTTATAAACCCCGTCACCCACCCCCGCTACACACAATAAAAAATAATCACACACAGCATCCCCGCAATAAATAAATAAATAAATACAAATAAATACATTTGAAATACATTTTTATTTATAGTGTAGATGTGCAGGGGTCTCGGGAGCTGAACCGCACTGGTTTCAGGTCGGGGGACCTCCTGCCCCCCGAGATACAGGGCCCTTTAGGGGGTGCCGGTATCCCTCTGCTCTGCTTGGTTTACAGGCCGCGATCACGTGATCGGGGCCTTAAACGCAGAGGGATACCGGCACCCCCTAAAGGGGCCTGTATCTCGGGGGGCACGGGGTCCCCAGACCTAAAACCAACGCGATTCAGCTCCGGAGACCCCCTGCACATGTACACTATCAATAAAAATGTATTTCAAATAATTTTTATTGTGCCGATGTTTGCGCAGAGAGAGAGCAGCGGATCTCTCTCTGCTGCAAACACATCACGCCCCCGCCGCCCATACAGTAGTACAGTATCATTTATGTATATGCATATACAGTACTGTATGTGTACAGTACTGTATGTTAGGGCTTATAGGGGTTGTTGTTATACAGTATATATATATATATATATATATACAGTATATATACTGCATTACAATTCATTATAGGGGACGGCTTCACAGAGAACAGCTCGCAAGCGCCACCATGTGTATTTTCACGGCATTGCAGTATTTCAGCAAGCCGGAATAAAAAGCTTAAATCCCTGCCGGAAAATAACGCAATGCACTCTGGCAGAAAACGATCAGAAACCTGAATACACCCGAGTATACCCGAATTCGCGGGACTAGCCGAGCTCGAATAAAGTGTGTCTCCAGTGTATGTGATACAATCACTGTCTCTGTATAGGCTGAAGTGTTGCAGCTACTGTGCTTTCAAGCCTACAGGGAGTTAATCTCCACTTGAGAAACAAGTTTCAGCTGCAGCTAATCAGGCTG
The DNA here is from genome assembly GCF_040206685.1 of Ascaphus truei. Lineage (NCBI taxonomy): Eukaryota > Metazoa > Chordata > Amphibia > Anura > Ascaphidae > Ascaphus > Ascaphus truei. Next base: position 155,098,384 of record NC_134483.1, on the reverse strand, counting down.
GACTCCTGAATGAACAAAGAAATGTTTTAAGGCAGACAGAGAGATGCCATTCACAGAGAGACTGCTTTTCCCCAGAGCAAGGGGAAAAGAGAAAGTTCTCCCCAGCTAAGGAAGCTGGCACAGTCCCCTAGACCCGCTGGACGGTGGACGCAGTCTTCTAGGACTGACTGGGTCTTAATCCCCGGTAGAGGCAGGAAGGACAAGAGACCGTGCTGAGGCAGGGATGCCCTATCTATAATATTGGAACTACAGATGACGGATTTTCTGAACTCTCGCAGGGTCCATATGGAATTAACTTGAGCCCCAAAAGTAATCGATCAAGAGCTGAGTAATATGTTAATGTACCTAAGACGGTTCATATGGGGTGCATATGATAGGACATTTTTTTAAGCTGGGAACCAGTTTAGTTGTAAAACATACAGGACACCTATAAGCTCATATTGAACCCCCAAAATAACCACAACATATATATATATAGAAGCATATAAGTGTCACAGAGGAGTGCTACAGAGCATGACAATATATATTTAAAACCAGAGACAGAACATAAAACATAGACAGAGCTCAGTGCACATCAAGTGAAACCTATACACGGTACAGTGCCTAAATATATGTATAGATATCTATTAAATAAAATGGTCTTTTAGTTTAACATTTTGGCCAAATTGTTGTAAGCCCCTGAGCCACTACACGGCAGACCACATCTCAAGTGTCCCTAACACTAATATAAATTCTTAATAACCCGTGCATTACCAGGAAGAATGATTTATAATAAATCTGCCAAAATTAGTTGCATAGTTCTAAGTCTGATTGAAGCTTTTATTAACCTGTACATTACCATGAAAAGCACTCTGTATTAGATTTGTCACAATCATACTTCAAGCAAGTTCCCCTGAGTGTGGGAGATGCTATGGAGTGAGCTTTTAACCGTGATCTTCAATTAGGTAGGAGGTTGCCACCCTCCAATCAGCTAAGACTAGCTGAACAAGAATTGTAAAACATACAGGACACCTACAAGCTCATATTGAACCCCCAAAATAACCACAACGTATATATGTGTAGACCCGGTCCCCTGTTGCTCCTAGAGACCCCCCTCCTTTGTGGCAGCGTGGTCGCAGGTGCCGCCGGAGCCAGCGACGGACCTGCCGGCTGCTTACAAAGGTGGGGGCCGGAGCAGGGAGCGTTGAGAGCCTTAGGAGGCTCTGCAGCGCATCCGACTAGCGGGGGCCGCCATTGTGGTTGCGCGCGCATGCGCCGGGGTCACGCATGCGCGGATGAGGCCAGGGAGTTGCGGTGGCCATTGAGGAGTTGCACATGCGCAGTGTAGTCGCGCATGCGGCCCCAATGTAGGAATAGCCTCCACAGGACTACAATTCCCAGGAGGCTAAGGGGAGAAGGTACCAGGTGCCCCAGAGTGGCCAATAGGGCTGGAGGATTGCCCTGCAGGGAGAATAGATACATTTGGTGGGGTTTTGAGGAGAGAGTTAGTTGGCGCCAGGAGAAGCTAGGGGAAGGAGGTAGGGTGCAGGAGTCAGTGACTCCCTGCACTAGGCCAGCAGCCCCCAAGGCCCCAGATAGTCCTGAGTCACCCAGTAGTGTGACTTGTGTCAGGGACAGGCCCCAGGTTAGGGACTCTGCCCCTTACTATCCAGAGCCAGTTAGGGACCCAGCGGACGCTGAGCATCCATCCAGAGGTTTGGGCTCAGACCTTCGCTGTCGCTGCAGCAGCCATCCAGGTGGGATCGCCCCGGACGGTAGTTCCTCTATCCAGTTGCATCTGATCCTTGTGAAGATCCTTGGCAGGCCCGGGTACTGGAGTGCCCTGCAGGTAACAATCAACAAGTGCACCAACGAGCCATATCATTTTCACACGGGACATAGTGGCTGCGCAGTCACACATACATATCTCACTTGAAGGGTGGGGGAAATACTGTGTGGTTACTGGACACGGGGTGGGTTCACCCGGTGGAGGTGGAGGTGGGAGCGTCCTGCGAGATGCAGTAGTTAGTGTCTCCTCTAGGAAGGGACACCTGTTGATATATGAAGCTTATGGTTGCTACAAGTAAAGTCATTGGTTGTTTTACATACTGTGTGTGGAGTGATATATATTGTCCTGCGAGGAACCACTCCCCATCTGGTGGGAGCCATCGCAGGTGGAAGCGCTGCACCAAGTACGAGGTTATTCATATCATTACACGTGCCCCAGGCTCTCCGTGGCGGAGGCTTAGGCCTCCTGTGAGCCTAACAGGTAAAGCACCACACTGGGTAATGCATATAGATCCCCTCACCTACACCCTATCTGCGATGGGGGGGTACATGGGTTACGTAAGCATATGTGTCACAGAGGAGTGCTACTGAGCATGGCAGTGATTAAGGGGTTAAGGGGCCATTAGTTTGTATTTTTTTTTGTACTGTTGCTGCCCACGCAGGACAAGGATGTTGATGAGGATGAGAAAAGCCTTCATCATGTCAGGGGTAATTGAAAGTTTAATTTACTTTATGCTGGCTGATATTTATTTTTAAATGGGCAAATGCACTATTATCCATGTCTGGATAATAATAATTTGGCCCATTACTGTACTGTATGTATTCAGCGGGATGTATTTATTTGAATGTATTGCACTTTTTGCTTCTGCACAGGATTGATACCGCAGGCCAGCGGGGACCCGCGGGACCACCTTGAGACCACTGGACACCGTTTGGGACCACCCGAGGAACCCCAGACACCCGTGGTGCCCCGGACACTCATGGGGACACCCTGTTGTGCCCCCAGACACCCGCAGGGTCCACCATGAGGCCCCCGGACACCATGGAGACCACCTGGAGATTCCCAGAGACCCGCGCCGGCCTCCGGTATCAATCCTGTGCAGAAAATAAAGCTGTTATGCATCTCTCAATATTTTTAGCACAAGTTTTTACTGCACCAACACACTTTATTCGAGCAAATGCCCAGTTTGTACCTGGCAGATACCTGGAATGCGCCACTCCTCACCTCTGACAAGCCCCGTTGTGTTTGCCTTCCAAGCCTGGGTTCATGCCTGGCTGACGGGCGGCTGATCTGTTAAATGATAATGATTAGGATTTAATAGGCTGCAATGCTTCGTGTGTCTACCAGATGGCATAAATTAATGAATTGTAATGCAGTATATATATATATACTGTGCAGTATTGCAGCCAGTGGGAATAAAATGCTTCAATCCCTGCCTAGAAAATACCTCAATGCACTCGGGCAGAAAACAGTCACAAACCTCAATACACCCAGGTATACCCGAATTCGTGGGACTAGCCGAGCTCGAATAAAGTGTGTCGCCAGTGTAGCTGGTTCTAAAATATTGAGAGATTTTATAGGCCGATAAACTTATCACTGCTTTGTGGATAGCAATTACTGGCAACAAAAAATATTTTTCCTTTTTTTGACTTTCGGACCACTTTTTTGCCTCTGGCTTTTCATGGCTGTTAATAAGCTTTTATATTGCAATAATGCAGTGTTATCACTACATTGTGAATAGCAGAGCAGGCAGTATTGCACTATAAGGGCATGTATTTTCCATTAAACCACTTATCACTACTTTGTGAATAGGCCCCATAAACTCCAATTAAAAGTCAACGGGAATTGGATGCCAACTATGATTAACCATCATATTTAGTATGGGCATTGGTTTTAATTGGGTTGGAGGTTTTCACTTATCTTCCTTTATTGTGAAAAGACCATCTGTATTTATGGAATCTGGCTTAAAAAAAAAACCATTCTGTGAGATCTTGTGATTTTGTGACACAAAGGTGATATCAGTCACTTTTAATTTTTCAAATGAGAATTTAGCTCTTCGTTTTGAGCTAACTATCTTCTAATGCAAGAAATACAAATCACAACTATTTTAATCTCACTCAATTTTGATTATCAATGCATACTGCTTTTACCATTTTATATGTCGTACTCACATTACAGAAGAAGCATTTCAGTACAGGTCTGTGAATACATTCAAAAAACCTTAGCTGGTCTTGCATTTTTATTATTCTATTCAGACTATCACATAACCTAATTACAGTAGGAGAGCTTTCAGAGTACGGAAAATTGTTGTTACTTCATTTGACAATCAAGTAATTAGCTTCTCCACTGAATGTTTTACTGTATATTGCTAATTAAGCTATCTCTTAGAATTTAATTAAAAACGTTGGGAGCTTTAAAAAAAAAAAAAAAAAAAAAAATTAAACAATGTTGTAGAATGTGACTCGAAATAAAACCAGTGCATAGCTGAATCAGTTCTGAAATACCTTACTGTAACTGTTGAGAAAGACATGATTTGAATGTCATATTATGATGTCAAATATATATATATATTTTTTTTTAAAACAGCAATATATCATCAAGTTTAGAATTTTGAAACATAGGGGCTTATTCACAAAACTTTGATAAGTGCATTATTGCACTATACTGTAAGTGCCCTTTTAGAGTGATATTGCACGTGTAAAAATTCACAAAGCTTCAAAAACAGGGAAATATCACACTAAAACAGCTTTTTACAGAGCTATAACACTCTGACAATAACAAGTAGTTTGGTAGCTGAAAAAATACCTAAACTCGCATTTTTTATCAGGAACTGCTATTCACCAAAATTTGATATGCACAACCTTGCATTCTTTTCTCGTCAGCGAAAGCGTGGCGAGATCAGATTTGCGATATCATAACAAGGAGTTTCTTTTATTTTTACTGCATAGGATTGATACCGGGTGTCTCTGGGGGCCTCCGGGAGTCCTCAGAGTTTTCTGGGGGTCCCCGAGTGTATACGGGGGCCTATGGGGGCTACCGCTAAGTAATGAAGGGGTTATCCCCCGCGATACCCTCCTACATGGCCTAAACACCATCCTGGGGCAACTCCACCTTCACCCACCCGCTGTACCAACAACACTACACCGAAATGGGTAAAAGTGCTATTAGCCAAAGATGGCTAATAGCGCTTTTTCCCTTTCAAAAAACCATTACAGTGCAATACAATAAAAATCAATACAACAATCCCCAATACACACTGTAATGGGCAAAATTCCTATTATCCAGATATGCGCATTTGCCCATTGAAAATAAGAAATTACCCAGCCAGCATAAAGTAAATTAAAGTTCTAATTCCCACAGCTAAGATGAAGGCCATCCTAATCCTCATCACCGTCCTGCTCATCCTCCATGGGCAGCAACATTACAATAAAAAAACAAACTTCTGGCCACTAACACCTTAATCAACATAGCAGTTAGTAATAAACGGTTAACCCCCCCTCCCACGCTACCCACACCCCACACCCTCTACCCATTGATTGTCACAGCCCCCCACAACCATACCCCCAATATGTGCTTGGACGGCCACAATGTCAATTAATGGGCAAGCTAAAAAAAGAGTCACAAAATAAAACACGTTACCTTTAAATAAAAACAAGCATTTCACAATAAAGCAATTGATTGTAAATGTGGTAAACCATGTCCACAATATTGACATGGATTACCACATTGACAATGGATGGGCAACCTAAAAAAACATATAACAAGATACAATACATTACAATGAACATTTGCCAACAAATGCACTGCTTGTCACTGTGCTAATCTATACCCAGAAATGGACTTAGATACACAATGGCAGTTAATGGGCAACCTAAAAATAATACACAATTAAATAAGATACAATCAATGTGTTTCTTACCTTTACTGTCTTCACCCCTGTCTTACTCCGGCACTATCCCTTGACCCACGACGCAATGCTCCTCAACAGCCGAAGCGAAGAAGTCCATGATCATCTGTTGATTGAAGAGATTTCCCCGGTAAGTTATTTCCTTCTTTTCCTCTTGGTAGCTCTAACCACCCATCCTGGGCCAAGAATCCCCATTCACTCACCCATTCTACCCCCATTAACAAGGTACTGTGGCTTAACCCCTTTATTGCCTCAGCGGCAAGCCGCAGAGGTAATGAAGTTGTTTTAATGTAAAATTTAATGAGAGTAATGTAGCAGAGGGTCTCCTGAAATTAACTGCATTCATTTCAGCCTCGGAAACCCCCTGCTTCCCGAGTTACAGGACCCGGTATGGGGTGCCGGTATCTCCTTGCATTGTTTAAATCTCCTGTGTCACGTGACTGGATATTTAAAGGTACAGGAGATACCGGCACCCCATACAGCCTGTAACTCAGGAAGCAGGAGGTCACTGAGGCTGAAATTAATGAGGTTAAGCTCAGGATACCCCCTGTTACAATACTCTGTTATTAAAATTTACATTAAAACTGCACGATCACCTGTAAGAGCTGTGCACGGACATGCAGCTATCTCCATGCAGCTCTTTCAGGCTGCAGTTTAAACAAACACAAGTTGTGCAATAAGTCTTGGAAAAAAAAAAAAAAAACAAGCAGTGCAATGTTGCATTTTGTTACAGAACTATAAAAAAATGGTGATTTTTCTTAGTCAATAACGTTTTGACACACATTTTGTATTGTGCGGTAAGAAAATGCAAACTCGCATGGCAATACACTGAATTTATCGAAGTTTAGTAAATAGGCCCCATAGTGTTTGTCCATCCGAAAATGTAAAATGTAAAATGTATTAATAACTCCTTCTCTATTTTAATATATCAAACAAATATTTTCTGTAAGAATGTGTACAAGAGACAATTTTACCAATTTCTTTTTGTTGGTAATATAAATGTGTTACAAATACAGTATGTTTGTTTTTCTTTTTTTTAAGTGGGTAAAGTGGTGATACATACAAGGTATGGAAGGTCATTTTGGAATGCATTTCAGTAATAAAAATTAGTATTTTATGTTCTATGCACTTTTAATGTTAATATTTTTCTCACATATTATCAGCAGTCTTGCAGGATTTTATGATTTGTATGCTGGTCTGGATGTCAGCATGGCATACTGTATTAACCTCAGGTATTGTGCAAGACTAAATGAAAGAAGGGTATTCTTAAACTTCTTTCTTGTTATTAATGGTGTTCACATATTATACATTAACCTGGTATTGTGTATTTCATGTTTAAAATATATGACTTAAACTAATCTAAACTTAACTAATGTAAATTATTTTGAATGTAACTACTTTTAGGGCAGGGTCTTAGCAGGATATAAGGCTGGTATCCTCTAACCTTAGATGGCCAGAAGGAAGGACAGTCCCACCCTCCCTCCATAGTATTTTCCTACAGAAAGTTTGTTTTTCCTCATGAATGTGAAAAATAAGTGTAGCCAGGTCCCCTTTATCCCCGGTTCAGCTGCATGCACCCCCCTCTTACCTCCAGTGCAGGAAGGTTGGTGCAGGTGAACCCATTTTCTGTCGTATTTCCACTCTGTCCTAGTAAATGCACCTTCCTACCAACCACCATAATGGAGCGAATGGTGGACTCCATTAGAAACCTCTTTTCAGTAGTTCTGGCCTGGAGATACCCTAAGACAGCCTGTTTAAGCCAATCATGTCATTTCATCTGAACTTTAATAATTTACGGCCAGTGCCTTGGCCTGGTAAAACCCAAGGTTGAGGTTCTTTACCCTCCACCTCTTGATACAGTATGGCATGTCCCTTAGGTTTTATGACCCCCAGATTGATGTCACGTCCGGCAGCGCCGGAAGTGCATCACCCAGCGGCACACCGAACAAGACCCTACCTGGTTCCTCGTCAGGGAAGGCCGCAACTGGATCCTGCTGGAAGTAAGAGGTAGGAGCCTCACCCATCCGAAGGTAGGGGACGTCTTCCGGCTCCACAGGTTCTGCCGTGGGTGGGTCCTTCACAGTGCTGGCGTCTTCCTCTGATGTGGGGCTCCTCCAAGACTCTGGATGCACTATGGCCTGGCAGAAAGACACCTCTGGATATTGACTCTGCTGCAGGACATATGTTGGTGGATATTTCTTTACAGGTGTCTGGCTGTGACGGTTCAGGGGATTCCTTCCCCTTCTTTCTCTCCCTCTGTCCCCTCTCTGGCCAATTCCTCTACTTCTACCCACTCATATCCCGCTCCGTCTCCCTCTCTCACTGCCCCATTGCCGCAGCGCATGCCCCGCAGGTCACGCGCACACACGTGGTCCCGAGACCTTGCGGCAACACTCCCCACTCCCAGTTACTCCGTGTGCCCGCTGCCTGTACCTCACCTCCGGTGGCGGTCCTATCCGGCCCTCTGCTCTCCTCCGCTGTGATGCCTGTGGCACGGTGCTCCACGCAGCTGGTGACACAGCCTGTGTGCTCGCACCCTCGGCTTACAGAGGGTGCGCGCACACGCTCCTTTAAGCCCTGTCACGCTCCTGAGTCCTCCCCCCATTCCTTGCAGGCGATCTCACTCTCTGACCCTTCTGTCTCCTCCTCTTCTCCCCCTGATCTATCCTTGTTGTCTCCCACTTCTCTCACTGCTCCTCCCCTCTCTCCTATTGGTGTGTCTCCCTTTATAATCCCTGTCTGTCCTCTCTATCGTCGCTCTGCATAGTTCCTGTTTCCCTGTGTGTGCTGACCTATGCTGTGCTCCCTCTGTGTCCCTGCTGTATCCTGCTCCTGTGTTACTTTGGATTTCCCTGGCTTTGACCCCTGCTTTGACCCCTGCTTGTCCTGGACTACCCTGCTCTCTGTACCCCTTGAACCTAGCTACGAACTCTACCACGCTGACCTCTGGAATCCTTGGACCTGGCTTTGAACTCTGACCACTCTACTCTCTGGACCCCTGGACATTGGCACACGGACACGACCATTCTTACGCTTAACCCTACAGACGTTGCAAGTATATTAACCACTCTCTCAACAGGCCCAGCAACACTATACCACACTCTGGGATTCCTCCCACTGCTGTGGGTGTGTGGTGTAATACCGTTCCCACCTCAGTTCTGGGGTCTTACCAGGTCTGCGGGCATACAGGCGTGACACTGGCAGCTTGCTTCTTCTTCTGAGGAGGGTGAGGACATCTCCTCTGGGCCATGATGTCGGGGTTCACCGCACCCCTTGGTGGCAATTGGCACAGAGCAGGCCTGCTTTATCGCCACCAGGGAGCGCACCAAACACCCCCGGGATAGTCGACAACCTCCCTGGGCACGAAACCGGTTCCGGTCCTGGAATCATCAGGAACTTGGATGTTGGGAATGTCTGGAGCACAGGTACACTGGGGTTTTGGGTTACCAATAGCAGGGCACACAGGACCACGGGCGCACGGATGGTTCCACAGATCAGGGTAGGCTGCATCCAATGGCAGTAGGGTCTGATCAGAGGCCGAAGAAGTTGTCGCTTGTAATGGACCATTTCTACCTCCAAGTTATCTTTATCTTTGATAAAGTTCCATCCAGGAACGAAATGCATCAGAGTGTCCTTTCTGTGATGTGCAGCATGTTCTATTAAAGCTGATTTTATTTTTATTACTTTTGGCTGAACTCCAATTGCTGTAACCGCCACTACTTGCTATTTTTTGAGGCATATCGGATTCTAGGTGATAAACATACTTATACACCTTTAAAGAAAGACCCAACTTCAGATTTTCTATGCAAACTAAAGAGACTGTTAGAAAAAAGGAAACAATATGGAGTTATAAATGAGAGTGAGTACAATTTTTTGTATAGAGAACATCCAATTAGACCCATCTTTTATTCCCTCCCAAAACTCCATAAGAGTTTAGTCAACCCCCCAGGAAGACCCATAATAGCGGGTATTGATACCCTGACGTCAAACTTGTCTGCATATATAGACACTTACTTACAAAAATATGTAAAAAAAACTCCCATCTTACTTAAAAGACACGACATATATACTACGTGTTTTAGACAGTCAAAAGTGGGGAGAAGGATGGTTTCTTGCTACATGCGATATAACTTCCCTTGATACATGTATTAGCCATAAAGATGGACATGATGCCATAGATAGAGCTCTATCGAGGGATTATGCATGCCTCATGAACAGGCAAACTGTATCCTAGATGGGATAAGGTTTATCCTAGAGCATAACTATTTTCTGTTCGAAGGAGTATACTACCTCCAGAAGTGTGGCACCGCCATGGGCACAAAGTTTGCACCCAGCTATGAAAATCTTCTCATGGGTTCATGGGAGGAAGACCATATTTGGTCTATTGCAGAGCTGGGTGTGGACTTGTGCCTGTGGCGGAGATATATCGACGATATATTTTTTATTTGGAGAGGGGATGAGGAAAGTCTAGTAAGATTCATACACTATCTAAATGACAATTTGCTTAACCTCAAATTTAACTGTGAGTACAGTCGAGAAAGGGTTAATTTCCTGAACATGACTGTGCTTATAGAAGAGGGAGAGATCAGTACTCAAACCTTCTTCAAAGACGTTGATATAAATAATTATATTACACCATCAAGCTGCCATCACCCTAAATGGCTACAAAATGTACCATACGGCCAAATACGTAGGGTTAAGAGAAATTGTTCTAATACTAACGTTTTCAATAAACAATCTCTATTTCTGCAGGAAAGGTTTAGGGAAAAGAAATATGAAGAAAAATCTATTCAGGATGCAAGGTATAAAAAAAGCACAAATGCGCACCAGGGATTAGTGGAAGGTAATTTATTAAAAATGTACACAATAACTGAGGGGATCCAACCCCACCTCAGAACAGCTATGCAGCTGAAACGGCTAAGTACCACCAGAAAGAAAAACTAGTAGTGACTATACCCTTAGCTGCACAGCATACAAATAAAAGTAAAATTCATATAAAATAAACCATGAAAGAAAAAAGAACATGAAACAGCCTATCTAACGATTTGTGATGAAACCGCCATAGGTTAAAACACTGGCAAGGGGAGACGGACACTCACACTGAGACAGACAGCAGACTCGCGGTGTCTGCAGAGGATCCGGATCTCGGCACCGCGGAGATGGAATACACCGCTGCTGTCTCCTGCAGGCTCCGTCACAGCTTGCCAGCAAACACGCGCAGGATGACCTGTCGTGACCTCTACGCGTTTCACACCACGTGCTTCGTCAGGAGGTCACGCACAGCGTCATCCGCGCACATTTATGGGCGGCAGCTAATTGGATAGGACTGCCCCTCAAAAGAACACCCTTGCTGTGCCTGGTTGCTACGATCATAGAAAAACCTCCTAATCAAGATTACTGGGCAACAGGGTATATAGCAACTCATATGGGGGATGCATGTATAGTGTAAATTCATCATAACACACACCCCTATGAGGATATACAGGAATATGACCTCTTACAACATGTATATATACACACTAAGTAAACAGTGTTAACAAAACATGGTGATACCTGTATATAAGAAGAGGGAATAAAAAAGAAAAAGTAAAAATAAAAAAGTAAAAACAAAAAAGTATAAACACATACATAAATACAATGTTAATACAAATTGATGTTAATAAATTCATTTATCTTAAAAAAGGAGTTAATTCAATTAATTCATTGAAACCATTTGGATTTCTGGTTTGCCTTTCATAGATCCAAAATTGCTCACGTTTCAATAAATGATTCTCTCTATTTCCCTGTCTACTACCTAGTGATACAATCTCAAGTCCATTGAATGTAATACAGCCTGGTTCATTGTTATGCACGTCTTTAAAGTGTTTTAAAAGCGGAGTTAGTGGCATACCTTTTGCTATTATTTTTGGTATGTTTTTAACATTTCTCAGGTGTTCTAGCATGCACATTTTAAGTGGTCTTTTAGTCTTACCAATGTACTGTAAATTACAGCTACACTGTAGGACATAGACCACATGCGTCGTCTGACAGTTAATAAAGCTTTTTATATTGTACACATTTTTAGTAACTCCTGACGTAACCGTTTTCCCTTGACAGATATGGTTACACGCTTTACACTTTCCGCATTTATACGTGCCTTTAATTCCCAAGCGAGTTTTAATGTCTCCAGATATGGTGATTTCTCTGGAGACTTGACTCGGGGCCAGAATGTGTTTAAGGCTAGGTGCTCGTTTGAACACTATCCCAGGCTTGGACTTTAATTGGGGACCAAAAATGGGATCAGCTTTTAATATACCCCAATGTTTTTGCAGAATTTTTCTAACATTGTAATGTGTATCACTGAATTGAGTAATAAATGCTGGGATTTGATTTTGTCTCTTATCACTCTTTTTATGATGATATTTCATCAGAGATTTCCTAGGAATCCTTTCTAGTTTTTTGAGCGAAGAAATTATTAAATCGCTGTCGTATTCTTTGTCTAGGAATCTTTTCTTTAAAAAGAAAGATTGTTCTTCAAAATCCACAGCCTTAGAATCATTTCTCTTCAACTTGAGAAATTGATTAAAGGGAATATTTTGGACCCATCTCTTATCGTGACAACTAAATGGGTCTAAATACGAATTTACATTTGTAGCCTTAAAATGCGTTTTGGTATGTACAGTATTGGCCTCAATGTAAATCTCTAAATCGAGATAATGGATGCTTGCTGAGCTATTTTCACCACTAAATTTTAAATTAAAATCATTATTGTTCAGAAGTGCTACAAACTCAAGGTAGGAATCCTCTGTCCCTTCCCACACAATAATAATATCATCGATGTATCTCCTCCACAGCTTGAGCTGCGGAGGAGTACATCTAAAGATCACCAAAGACTCCCACTGTCCCATATACAGATTGGCGAATGATGGGGCAAATGTTGTGCCCATCGCTGTCCCCAAGATTTGCAAAAAATAAAGGGAATCAAACAAAAAATAATTGTGACCAAGGATGAACTCAATTGAAGATAAAATGAATTCAACCTGTGTAATGGGAAGTGTTTGTGGGGTCAAAAGAAAGTGTCAAATTGCTTCTACCCCTTTTTGGTGAGGGATACTAGTGTATAGTGATTGAACGTCTAATGTGGCTAATCTATAATTATCTTGCCAAACAAAACCATCAAACAATTGTAAAACCATAGTGGTGTCTTTAAGGTGAGACGGTAGTGAGGTGACCATTGGTTGTAAGAAAAAATCAAAAATCAATATATGTGGATAAATTAGAAGTGAGGGAATTAATCCCTGAAATAATAGGACGTCCAGGTGGGGAAGTGAGAGATTTGTGTATCTTGGGGATGTAATAAAATATGGGGACAGTGGGAGTCTTAGTGAACAAATATTGATACTCTAACTTTGATATTATTCCAAGTTCCAAAGCCCCATATAACTGCGTTTTAATTAGACTCAAAAATTCCTTTGTGGGGTCCCTCTTTAGTGTAACATATGAGATGGGGTCCTGTAAAAGGCGATGAGCTTCCTTAAAATAGTCCTCAGTATTTAAGAGAACTATTCCGCCCCACTTATCAGCTGACCTTAATACAATGTCAGGATTAGACTTTAGTTGTTTGATACTTTTGTGTACATCCCAAGTTAGATTGGAATAAGATCCTAGTTGTTTTTTCCTACACATATCTTTAAAGTCCTGTTCAACCAATTTTCCAAATAATTCTATATTGTGTCCTCTTGAGGCATATGGAAAAAATACAGAATTTGGTTTGAAACCTGTATGTGTGTAACTTCCAAAATTGACAAAGTCAGGATCGCTCTCTTTCAATAGTGTTTCTAGATCTTCAATGATAGCCATCTGATCAGCTGTAATATCAATTGCCTCATTTTGGGAAATATGATCCGATGTAGCCTTATTGCTACTGTAGTGACGCTGTAAGGTAATTTTTCTTAGATATTTTTGAAGATCAATATAGAGATCAAATTCATTTGATTCGCTAGAAGGGGCAAACGTAAAGCCCTTCTTAAGCACTTGAAAGAGGTCTTTATCTATAATCAGAGAAAATAAATTAAAGATCCCATTGCTAATTAGTGTCAGTGGCTCAGGGATCCCCTCTTTGTGGGCGGGCTTTCTCCCTCCTCTCTTACCTCGTCTGAATAACCCCTTTTTCGATTCAGTTTTTGCAGGGGTTTTGAGGGGGGATTGTCTAGGTCCCAACTTGGTCTGTTGAGTTTGTTTTTGATAGATTTCTGAAAAAAACAATCGTTATTATCTTCATTTGTATCACTTTCATTACCATTAGCTCTATCTTTTAGCTGATGAAACTTATTCGAAACTGGTAATTCAAATGCAATACTTTTGTCCCCTTTGCTGGCATATTGGTTTTTCCTTTGATGTTTATATTTATGTTTTACATCCTTGGATTTATATTTATGTTTTACATCCTTGGATTTACCATTCTTGCCCACCATTGACCAATTGTCACTTTGACTCCTCTCTCTATGTTTATATTGATTAGAGGGTCTATTATTAGTGTGATCTCTTTTAGTATTTTCATTTGTTGGTCTATGTAGATCTTTATTTGATCTTTGAATATTCTCTACATAATGAGATTTTTTCAGATTTTTGGGTATTTTGGGTATTTGGGAATTTATTAACATCAATTTGTATTAACATTGTATTTATGTATGTGTTTATACTTTTTTGTTTTTATTTTTTTATTTTTACTTTTTCTTTTTCTTTTTTATTCCCTCTTCTTATATACAGGTATCACCATGTTTTGTTAACACTGTTTACTTAGTGTGTATATATACATGTTGTAAGAGGTCATATTCCTGTATATCCTCATAGGGGTGTGTGTTATGATGAATTTACACTATACATGCATCCCCCATATGAGTTGCTATACACCCTGTTGCCCAGTAACCTTGATTAGGAGGTTTTTCTATGATCGTAGCAACCAGGCACAGCAAGGGTGTTCTTTTGAGAGGGCAGTCCTATCCAATTAGCTGCCGCCCATAAATGCGCGCGGATGACGCTGTGCATGACCTCCTGACGAAGCACGTGGTGCGAAACGTGTAGAGGTCACGACAGGTCATCCTGCGCGTGTTTGCTGGCAAGCTGTGACGGAGCCTGCAGGAGACAGCAGCAGTGTATTCCATCTCCGCGGTGCCGAGATCCGGATCCTCTGCAGACACCGCGAGTCTGCTGTCTGTCTCAGTGTGAGTGTCCGTCTCCCCTTGCCAGTGTTTTAACCTATGGCGGTTTCATCACAAATCGTTAGATAGGCTGTTTCATGTTGTTTTTTCTTTCATGGTTTATTTTATATGAATTTTACTTTTATTTGTATGCTGTGCAGCTTAGGGTATAGTCACTACTAGTTTTTCTTTCTGGTGGTACTTAACCATTTCAGCTGCATAGCTGTTCTGAGGTGGGGTTGGATCCCCTCAGTTATTGTGTACATTTTTATAAACTACTTTCCACTAATCCCTGGTGCGCATTTGTGCTTTTTTTATACCTTGTTTTTCAGGGTGCTTCCCCCCTATCCAGGGGGGTTCACCTTGAGTTGGGAGCTTCTGGGGAGACGCTCCATGTGCATGCTGCAAAGGGACTTTCCACATTTCCATACAGCATGAGCGCTGAATATCCTGTTTTTTCTACTATTCAGGATGCAGTAGAGAAAGTAGGGTGTCTAGAAAGGAAAGATCTTATAAGGAATTCGAACAAGGTTAAGATAAATAAAAATTTTGACTTATCCTTTCTTACAAACTTTAATAGACATTCTGAAAAAATAGTTAAGATTATACGTAAGCATTGGCACATTGTACAAAGTGACTCTATTTTGGGTGAGATAGTTCCTGAACAACCCACTGTTATTTTTAAAAAAGCCAATTCATTGAAGAACTCATTAGCACCCAGTGCCTTGCAAAAAGTTTCTAAAGAGGGGAATAGGTGGTTACCCCAAATCAAGGGTTTCTTTGGGTGCACAACATGCCTAGCTTGTAGACATAGATCGGATGATAAATTTGGATTCCAGTCAAATATCACAAAAGAAAGGTTTTCTATTAAACAACACATTACGTGTAGGACAGAATACGTGGTTTACCTGATACAATGCCCATGTGGGCTTCAATATTTAGGCCAGACCACTAGGCCAGTAAAAACACGCATTCTGGAACACATTGATAATGTGAGGAGAGGTGTTACAACACACTTTTTATCTAATCATTTTATTCTAAAACACCAGGGTGACACTTCAGGACTGAGGTTTACAGTGCTGGAACATGTACTGCCCCACTGGAGAGGTGGCAACAGAAATGTCGCACTGAAAAAAAGAGAGAGCTTTTGGATCTTTTCTCTCAAAACCTTAGTGCCGCAAGGCCTGAATGTGGATTTTGAGTTAGGTGTTTTTCTTTAGTAGAATTTTTTAATTTATTCATTTTTTCATTTCTATTGTATATTAATGTATATATGATTTTTATGAGATATGTTTTTATTACTTTTCACATACATTTTGGAATATATATTTTTTTCTTTGTCTTGAGTCCATTGTTGTGATCCGATCTATGTCTGACAGAATAGTATCATATACATTACAAATATGGTTAAGATCCCTTTAAAATTAAGTCCAAATTGTGTGTATATATATGGAAATTTGATAATATGTTGTCTCTTAATCAAATTTTCTTTGTCTTTGTCTTATATTTTTAAGATTCATCCATCGCCGTCCTTTATTAACGTTGATAAGATTAGGATAAACTAAGCGATCTTTCTTTGTGTTAGATTTAATGTGAATTATTTTTATATTCTTACATTTTTTCTATTGTATGATTCGTTCCTTATAAAGATAAAGGTAGAATCTTTATTTTTAAAAAAGTTTTGTTGAATTATCCAATTATTAAATTTTTATTACAAATGTATAAAGAAATTGTTATAATTGTTCAAACATGTATATATACCGGTGTGCTGAGGCATTTAATTCACTTGCCCACTATCTAGGGATGTTTATCAATTATCCTATAGGAGGAGAGAGTATTGATAGGAATATGGGTATAAAAGGACACTCATAACAGGTCACTGCTACTCCTGACGAAGCCGTCATCTAGAACGGCGAAATGCGTAGAGCGTGACCCTACGATTGAGAGGGAGAGATTGCCTGGAATCCCGTGAAGTCATTTTCCAACCGGCGGCGAAACCGGAAGTGATGTGTCGGCTTCAAGACCGGAAGTGACGTGTCGGCTCCAGGCCATGATGCACTGTGGCGGTTCGATGCAGTAAAGACGCGGTGATGTGATCTTGCGATCACCAACGTCAATGCTGTTATCCCATTGGGATTTTGTAAGCCTCCATTTTTACTATGTTCGGATAAATTGTGTGTTTTTAACCTGAACTTT
This sequence comes from Ascaphus truei, assembly GCF_040206685.1. Taxonomy (NCBI): domain Eukaryota; kingdom Metazoa; phylum Chordata; class Amphibia; order Anura; family Ascaphidae; genus Ascaphus; species Ascaphus truei. Next base: position 155,081,334 of record NC_134483.1, on the reverse strand, counting down.
GCACGTGTCTCTCATCCTTGAGATCATACCTCCTCCATATAGTTCCTATTTGTGGTACTCTAGTCTGGTATTGGCTATAGTCTAGGTGCCCGTCTCGGAGCCCCATTTTACATATTGCTACAGTATTGCACTATGTTTTCCTTTTTTTCTTTTTAAAGGTATCAACGCTACCCTGGTTTTTTCTTTACCTGTGTTCGTGTGGACCTTGAAACAGTCCATCTAAGGGTTTGAGTGTATTTTGTTCCTTTGTATGCTTATGATTTCATTTGCACTTTCTTTCACTATGTGTTTGTTTTATCTGTATTAGGATTTAATTGCACTGTGTTTAGTTGTTAAGATATTGAGCGCCATCTAGTGTGTATTCTATTTTTTGACTCTACCTATATTGGCCAGAGCACGCAGGCTTCTCACTATACATTTCCAGTTTTGAATGCTGGCGCCACTCCCCTCGAGCGTGTAGGCGCGCCGGAGCGCATTGTATGCTGGAATGCATCGTCAGCTCTTCCCCTCTGCAGGAGACGGCGTTTGCTGGCTTTAAGTCAGCTGGCAACTTCCACACGGGGACTCCGTCGGCGTGAATCAAGACGCCACTGCTACCCCCTCGCTTGTGGGAACGTGCCAGAGGACAGCACCAGCTGTATTCCAGTCATACCAGCATCTTATTTATTCATGGTACAGTCTCTCAGCTGGATACAAGGATAATACAGACACTGGGCAGGGTAAGGGCAGCAGCTTGTGGTTTCATCGGGTTCATGAGTGAGATGTTGGTGGACAATTCATTTCGTGCACCTACTGCTGCGACACAATTTATTCGAGCAAATAACCAGTTTGTACCTGGCAGATACCTGGAATGCGCCGCTCCTCACCTCTGACAAGCCGCGTTGCGTTTGCCTTCCCAGCCACGGTTCATGCCAGGCTCACGGGCGGCTGATCTGTTAAATGATAATGATCAGGATTTAATAGGCTGCAATGCTTCGCGTGTCCACCCGATGGCATAAATTCCTGAATTGTAATGCAGTATATATATACAGTACTGTATATACACAGTATATATATATATATATATATATATATATATATATATATATATATATATATATATATATATATATATATATATATATATATTTCACCACGACTATTAAGGTTATGGTGGGTAAAAAAAGTGACTAAAACCCTCCACTGTAAAGCATAAAGCAAATGTAAATATTCCTGTATATTCATTTGCATGTCTTAGACAGGTCTGCAACCCTGTCTTTCACCATTATCACCCAGCAAACAGCACTTCCACTGCAGCAAGGGATTCTGGGAAATGACATGCAAATGAGCACACAGTGCCACCTTTTATCTCATGCTCACATTACATGAGCAACCCTTAGTCAATGCATGTTGCTTTAAACACAGCTTTTAAGCAAGGACTTAATAGTCGTGGTGATTACCTACTCTTATCTCATTTGAGCAAATGTCAGCAAGCCAACCTCACACTGATGATACCCATCAAGGTTGAAACATGTCTGTGAGTGGGTTAACTGACTTTGCATCTCCCAAGTCCTTGCTTAAAAGCTGTGTTTAAAGCAGCATGCATTGACTAAGGGTTGCTCATGTAATGTGAGCATGAGATAAAAGGTGGCACTGTGTGCTCATTTGCATGTCATTTCCCAGAATCCCTTGCTGCAGTGGAAGTGCTGTTTGCTGGGTGATAATGGTGAAAGACAGGGTTGCAGACCTGTCTAAGACATGCAAATGAATATTCAGGAATATTTACAGTTGCTTTATGCTTTACTGTGGAGGGTTTTAGTCACTTTTTTTACCCACCATAACCTTAATAGTCGTGGTGATTACCTACTCTTATCTCATTTGAGCAAATGTCAGCAAGCCAACCTCACACTGATGATACCCATCAAGGTTGAAACATGTCTGTGAGTGGGTTAACTGACTTTGCATCTCCCAAGTCCTTGCTTAAAAGCTGTGTTTAAAGCAGCATGCATTGACTAAGGGTTGCTCATGTAATGTGAGCATGAGATAAAAGGTGGCACTGTGTGCTCATTTGCATGTCATTTCCCATAATCCCTTGCTGCAGTGGAAGTGCTGTTTGCTGGGTGATATTGGTGAAAGACAGGGTTGCAGACCTGTCTAAGACATGCAAATGAATATACAGGAATATTTACAGTTGCTCTATATATATATATATATATATATATATATATATATATATATATATATATATATATATATATATATATATATATATATATATATATACTGTATAACAACAACCCCTATAACCCCTAACATACAGTACTGTACACATACAGTACTGTATATGCACATACATAAATGATACTATGGGCCGGCGGGGGTGAGATGTGTTTGCAGCAGAGAGAGATCCGCTGCTCTCTCTCTGCGCAAACATCGGCACATTAAAAATTATTTTAAATACATTTTTATTTATAGTGTAGATGTGCAGGGGGTCTCGGGAGCTGAACCGCACTGGTTTCAGGTCCGGGGACCCCCTGCTCCCCGAGATACAGACCCCTTTATGAGGTGCCGGTATCCCTCTGCGTTTAAAGGTCCCGATCACGTGATCGCGGCCTGTAAACCAAGCAGAGCAGAGGGATACCGGCACCCCCTAAAGGGGCCTGTATCTCGGGGAGCAGGGGGTCCCCAGACCTAAAACCACAGCGGTTCTGCTCCGGAGACCCTCTGCACATGTACAGTATAAATAAAACACATATATAAATAAACACTCGTTCTTTACCTTAGCGGCTATGTGCTATGGTAAAGAAGCAGCATTTCTGTATTTTTAATAATATTGTACAGTGAGCAGGGGGTTCCCTGAGCCAGAAATCTAAACTCAGGGGGCCCCCTGCTCCTGCTCAATATTATTAAAAATACAGAAATGCTGCTTCATTACCATAGCGTATAGCCGCTAAGGCAATGAAGGGGTTAACCCACCGTGCCCGATTTATTGTGGGTAGCGGGGGTGGGTGAAGGGGGTATTTGGCCCTTGGTGTGAGTTTAGGACTTGCGGGGGGGTTGCGGGTGCACTTAACCCCTTCACGACCATAGTAGTTAATACCGCTACGGTCGTGAAGGGGTTAAGTGCACCCGCTACCCCCCCGCAAGCCCTAAACAACCACCGATGGGGCTAATACCCCCTTCACCCACCCCCACTACCCACAATAAAAAAAATTCACACACAGCAGCAGCAGCAGCAGCACAATTAATAAATAAATCTAAATAAATAAATAAATAAATGAATATAAATAAATACATTTAAAATACATTTTTATTGATAGTGTAGATGTGCAGAGGGTCTCCGGAGATGAACCGCTGTGGTTTTAGGTCTGGGGACCCCCTGCTCCCCGAGATATAGGCCCCTTTAAGGGGTGCCGGTATCCCTCTGCTTGGGTTACAGGCCGCGGTCACGTGATCAGGACCTTTAAACCAAGCAGAGGGATACCGGCACCTCATAAAGGGGGCTGTATCTCGGGGAGCAGGGGGTCCCCCGACCTGAAACCAGTGCGGTTCAGCTCCGGAGACCCCCTGCACATCTACATTATAAATAAAAATGTATTTCAAATGTATTTATTTATAGTCATTTATTTATTTAGATTTATTTATTTATTTTTTGGCTGCTGCTGTGTGTGTATTTTTTTTATTGTGGGTAGTGGGGGTGGGTGAAGGGGGTATTAGCCCCAACGGTGGCTGTTTAGGGCTTGCGGGGGGGTAGCGGGAGGGCTTAACCCCTTCATGACCGTAACGGTATTAACTGCTACGGCCGTGAAGGGGTTAAGTGCACCCGCAACCCCCCCGCAAGCCCTAAACTCACACCAAGGGCCAAATACCCCCCTCACCCACCCCCGCTACCCACAATAAAGCGGGCACGGTGGGTTAACCCCTTCATTGCCTTAGCGGCTATCCGCTATGGTAATGAAGCATCATTTCTGTATTTTTAATAATATTGTGCAGGAGCAGGGGGGGGTCCCTGAGCATTAATTTCTGGCTCAGGGAACCCTCTGCTCACTGTACGAGTATTTATATATATATATATATGTGTTTTATTTATACTGTACATGTGCAGAGGGTCTCCGGAGCAGAACCGCTGTGGTTTTAGGTCTGGGGACCCCCTGCTCCCCGAGATACAGGCCCCTTTATGGGGTGCCGGTATCCCTCTGCTCTGCTTGGTTTACAGGCCACGATCACGTGATCGGGCCCTTTAAACGCAGAGGGATACCGGCACCTCATAAAGGGGTCTGTATCTCGGGGAGCAGGGGGTCCCCAGACCTGAAACCAACGCGGTTAAGCTCTGGAGACCCCCTGCACATCTACACTATAAATAAAAATGTATTTCAAATGTATTTATTTATAGTCATTTATTTATTTATTATTTAGATTTATTTATTTATTTTTTGGCTGCTGCTGTGTGTGAGTTTTTTTTATTGTGGGTAGCGGGGGTGGGTGAAGGGGGTATTAGCCCCAACGGTGCTTGTTTAGGGCTTGCGGGGGGGTAGCGGGAGGGCTTTACCCCTTCATGACCGTAGCGGTATTAACTGCTACGGTCGTGAAGGGGTTAAGTGCACCCGCAACCCCCCCGCAAGTCCTAAACTCACACCAAGGGCCAAATACCCCCTTCACCCACCCCCGCTACCCACAATAAAGCAGGCACGGTGGGTTAACCCCTTCATTGTTTTAGCGGCTATACGCTATGGTAATGAAGCAGCATTTCTGTATTTATAATAATATTGAGCAGGAGCAGGGGGCCCCCTGAGTTTAGATTTCTGGCTCAGGGAACCCCCTGCTCACTGTACAATATTATTAAAAATACAGAAATGCTGCTTCTTTACCATAGCCATAGCCGCTAAGGTAAAGAACGAGTGTTTATTTATATATGTGTTTTATTTATACTGTACATGTGCAGAGGGTCTCCTTTAGGGGGTGCCGGTATCCCTCTGCTCTGCTTGTTTTACAGGCCGCGATCACGTGATCGGGACCTTTAAACGCAGAGGGATACCGGCACCTCCTAAAGGGGTCTGTATCTCGAGGAGCAGGGGGTCCCCGGACCTGAAACCAGTGCGGTTCAGCTCTCCGAGACCCCCTGCACATCTACACTATAAATAAAAATGTATTTAAAATAATTTTTAATGTGCCGATGTTTACGCAGAGAGAGAGCAGCGGATCTCTCTCTGCTGCAAACACATCTCGCCCCCGCCGGCCCATAGTATCATTTATGTATGTGCATATACAGTACTGTATGTGTACAGTACTGTATGTTAGGGGTTATAGGGGTTGTTGTTATACAGTATATATATATATATATATATATATATATATATAGTATATATACTGCATTACAATTCATTATAGGGGACGGCTTCAAAGAGAACAGCTCGCAAGCGCCCCCATGTGTTTTTACACGGTATTGCAGTATTGCAGCCAGCCGGAATAAAATGCTTCAATCCCTGCCGGGAAAATAACGCTATACACTCCGGCAGAAAACGATCACAAACCTCAATACACCCGAGTATACCCGAATTCGCGGGACTAGCCGAGCGAGAATAAAGTGTGTCGCCACTGTAGCTTCATCCTGCATACTAGACCCCCACCCAGGGTGAGTCTATTTACATTATCCCATGCATGACTTTATATCAAACAATATAGTGTGGTGCCTTTTGATTTTTTAAGTGGATTGTGGGTCATTTCCATTTAGTACCATAAATGTGACTCTGGTAGCATCAGTATTATTGGGTTTATTCCCTCTTTTTCACTATCAACTGAAAATCCCTATTTTGAGTAAGATGAAGGGTACACAATCCCGGGACAATTTCCCAAAGGGTATGCCCCAACCACTCGTCTGGATTTAGATGAAGGATACACGCTCCCTGGACATTTCTCACAAGGTACGCCCCAACATATAATTCACTTTGGCAAGGGTCTAGGCTAGCCTCCTCCCTGGTGTCACATCAGGGAATGGCTCCCCTTCCTTACTCACATGGGGGCCCAGGATCCATGGTGAAGCCTCAGGAGCCCGGCCCCTTAATCGGTCTGGCAAGAGTCTAGGCACCCTCCTCACAACTGGTTAAGCCTCAGAGAAAGGGTCCCCCCCTTCCTTTACTCGAATGGAGTGCTGCACTGCCCTAAAAGCCTGCCCTGTTTCTGCATTTCAGCAGGGCCTCCAATTGTAGTGCTGCTTCCCCCCACCCCCTCTTCTGGGAGATTTAATCTGGCTACAGGTCAGTGTGGTGCTACATACCTGTTTGATTTAGGAGAGGCTGAGCTTCCGCGATGTTGTGGGGAATCAGGACAGGCTTTAGGTGGTTTCAGGCAGTAGTTCTCATGGTGCTGTGCCTCCAGTCTCAGTAGGCTCCAGAGTTGTGTAGACAGTCCCTCCTGTGACAGTCCTCTGAAAATACCCCTACCTTACAGACTGTAGACTCAGGCAGGGGTATATAAGTTGGGATCCTTTATTGGGACAGCCACAGCAGTTCTTGT
>NC_134483.1:155057342-155069842 GCF_040206685.1 Ascaphus truei | reverse complement strand
TTAACCTGTTTCTTGGTTAGTGGTTTCAGCCACACACTAATTGTCTTCAGCTTTGCAACCTGCGGTTTCACAAGCCCTCAACCAACCGTATACCCCAAGTACTTGGTCTCTTCTAAACCTATGGTACACTTAACAGGGTTTGCCATCAGTGATGTGAAAACAAAGTGCAGGGTGGGTGCTTAAATATTAAAGAGCACTGAATAGTGCAACTAAAGTGCTAATAAAACACAATACAAATATATAAAGTGTTTTAAATGTGATGTTATGTGCAAATAAATAGTGATAAAGAATGATACATACAGTATACATATAACGATGCTTCTAAAAACCCTTAAAATGGATGGTCTGCAGACTCCACTTCAAACGATATATTTCTCAGAGGATAGGGGAGCGCGAATGTCAATATGCAATAATGAACAAATAGAAACACAATATAGTGCAAATAAAGTTTTTTTTCAAAAGTGAAATATGTTCGGAGAAATTATTTCAGATGAGAACTCAAGTGGCATCAATCAAAAGAAGGCATTTCAGAGATCAGTGGCACTTTGCTTGACTCTGGTGTGTAGATGTAAAGCCAAGTAGGCACGATTATATGTAATGTTAAATCACTCGGATGATGTCATCAGTATCAAATGGAAAAAGATAAGGACAACTATAGCATAATCTAGTAAAAATATTCCAATTTTACAGAAGCAATAAATAATGAACACTTGCACAGTGTCATAAGAATATAAGACACATAAAAACATGATGAATCACCAGCCTGGTTACTCCCCGCTACCTCCGTCTCAGACCTCTCGATCACAGGACGTCACTTCCGCCATCAGACCAGATTCCTCCAGGGAGTCTAGAACTGCCTGTACCTTTTTCAGGTGAGAGTCCCAGTCATTACTGTGAATGATCACATCATCCAGGTAGCTTGCGGAATAGTCTGTATTGGGCGTCAACACCTGGTCCATCAATCTCTGAAAGGTTGCTGGAGTCCCATGTAGACCGAAGGGTAGGACCTTATATTGGTATTTCCCACCTGGTTTGGAAAACGCTGTTTTTTCTTTAGAAGCCTGTGTTAGAGGTACCTGCCAATACCCCTTAGTCAGATCGAGGGTGGTTAAGTATCGGACATCACCTACCCTGTCTATCAGTTCGTCTACCCGGGGCATAGGGTAGGTATCAAATTTGGAGATTGCATTTAGTTTCCTAAAATCATTACAGAACCTGATCGAGCTATCCGGTTTAGGAACCAGTACGATATGACTCGAACAGTTACTGAATGATTATGCCGAGGTCCAACATTTTTTGTACTTGTTTCCCAAACTCTATATGGCTGTTATGCTCAATAGCCGAGGTTCTTCTTGGTACAGGGGAGAAAACTTTGGCATTGCACACAAGAAACTCCTTTACATCCTGTCTCTGAGGGCCAGACAAGGTGTCTGCAATTCTTACTTCAGGAATAGAAGATTCCCTAGATGGAACCGTCTGAACTACAGTACAGTAACCAACGCTTCCCTCTCTTTCCAGGGCTTTAAAAGATTCCCATTATATAACTGTTCTGGCATCCTCCTCCCGGGCTGGCTATCTCTATAATTGACCTCTCCTACTCTTTCTAGGACTTCGTAGGGTCCCCGCCAGGTGGTCAAAAACATACATTCTACTGTAGGTATCAGCACTAATACCTTATCCCCTGGCCTAAACACCCTACGTCTGGCATTCCGGTTATAAGAGTTCTGCTGTGTACTCCAGGCTTGCTGCATGTGTTGTCGCACAATTGGCAACACTTCTGCAATGCGATCCTGCATCTGTGAAATATGTTCTTTTATGCTTCGGTGGGGTGTGCAACGCGTGTGCTCACCATGAACAAGGCGGGACCCCGATTCTGAGGTGGGAAAGTATAGAACTGTGCACTCACAGCAGCGGAGGCATGCCTGGAGGGTGGATAATCAAGATTGCCAGGTCTGGGTCGGTGAGTGTGGGTTAGTTGTGATACTTGCCACGGTCATAGGTAGGTGCCAGGAGGATAGCCAGAGTCCGTAATTCGTGGTCAAGGGTTGGAGCAAGGAGAGTTAGTGAATGGTCCGTTAGCCGTGATCAGGAATGGAGATGGTCGGATGGTCTGAGGCAAGCCGGGGTCGATAATCCAGAGCAGGGTCCAAAGTCTAGCCGGGTCAGTAGACAAGGAAGCAAGCAGCAGCAGGTTAAACACAGCAGAAAGCACAAGGCAGAAACAGAGACGTGGGAACACAAGGCAACCAATAACTGCTCAGCCAAAGAGGAAGTGAAAGAGCTGAGCATATATGGAGACAGGAGTCCAATGAGAGAAGGGGGTGGAGCAGAGGAGCGAACTCTGTGAGGCAGGGATAGGCTTTGAGAGGCAGAAAACAGGTGAGGGCGATATCAGAGTTGATGCGCAGCTGGGGAGCGGTGCACACGTGTCATACATTGAGAGATTCCTCTCGTTTTCAAGTATGTCCTGGGCACAAAGTTATAAAAAATACATAGTTACAATAAAAGAACAGGGTTATACAGTCACTTCACAGACATTTCATGGACAGATAAAGTTGGAAAATTGAGTACAGGGGATAAATGGCTTGTGAGTTTCAGATAGAAATAGAGCAGCTTTAACATCAACTAACATCAGCGAATGGAAGCAAACGGCTCACGCCCTTTGGCTGCCCTTTGGCTGCGCCAAAGGCTGTGCACCTTTGGGGCAATGCAGTTGTACGCTGGAGTGGGTGAGGTTGAATCTGATGCATCTGTGAATAAAAAGATCTTTTCTTTGTGTCCCCATGGCTCATTAACATTCAAGTGGGTGGGGTTGCCGATTCAACAAAGAACAAGCACAAGTTAACCCTTAGCACGCTGGTCCTGTGCAGAGGGGAGAAGTTCTTGGGGAGGCCCCATCAGGCTGTCACTTTTGGGGCAACGCAGATGTACTCTGGAGTGGGTGAGGTTGAATATGATGCATCTGTGAACAAAAAGATCTTTTCGTTGTGTCCCTATGGCTCATTAACATTCCAGTGAGTGGGGTTGCCGATTCAACAAAGAACAAGCACATGTTAACCCTTAGCACGCTGGTCCTGTGCTCACTACTGTGGCCTTGGCGTTTACTAGTGTCAAATTGTCTAGTTGGGCAGAGGCAAACTTTATGGGAGCAACCTGTAAGTCCTGAAAATCTAGTTCTGGGGAAACCTACAGTGGCGGCCGGGCTGACTCTAATGCAGCCGCCACCGCAGTTTTAAAATAGCGTGGGCAGCGCGCGGGCTGTCTCTGGCCGAAACCGGGCCAGTTTCGGACGGTTTTCCCGCGCCTCGGGCGCTTTCAATAGTAAGCGCCATTAGCGCATATCTATTGAAGCGGCCGCCGAGCGGGAAACTCCGTTTTTATACGGAGAACAGACCCGCGGCTAGCCCGCTATTATCCCGGCCAGCTCCCGGCAAGCTTTAGACTGAGCATAGCCGGGACAGTACACCACAGGTCCTTCGCCTGCTATACCGTCTAACAGAGAACCAGGGTCTACAGGATAGAGGACCTCATACACCAAGGGTACATACTGGACACAATCAGACTTTCTTTCCCACAGTTCCCAAAACCATGGGAAATCCTGACCCACTAATACCTTGTACATCAAATTCGGCACTACCCCTACATGATGATGCACTGGGCCCATGGGGTTTTCTATGTACATTCATGTAGCCGGGTAAGAACGATTACTCCATGGATACAGGTTTCCTGTAAGGAGATTCCTGGGAGAAACCCAGGCTTAACCATATGTGCAGCGAACAATTTAACCGTACTGCCAATATTAAGCATTGCTCTTATAGGTGAAGTACCCCATCTACTTTGACTTCACACATCCTATTCTTCTCTAAATGTTCCTTCTCTATAACAGTTTGCTTAACAGCAGGAACCCCGCCCGAAAAATAACCCACAAAAATATCACATTGCTTTCGGTCAGAGTTCATGGGAAAACTGCAGCCACATGTCCAAGTTCATGGCATTTGTTACATTCAATGTAATTCCCAGAATTGGGTGGGGGGGGTTTCTCCAGTCTACTGGAAAGACTGGGACTTGAATCCCTCCTATGGGCCGTGGAACTTCCAACTCTTTTAGGTGAGTCTGAGTCCTTGTGTCCTGTTAGGCCGAGGATCAATCTTACTGGACCTCCTGATGTGCAGGGATCGGCGACCAAGAAACTCGCCGGACTTGGACTCCAGGACATCTTTTCAGCAGCAAAGTGGCGTTCCACTAATGCGACCAACTGTTGCGTTTTGGGGGTCATTCTGGCTGGACAGTGCGAGGAAACCCCACGGGAACCGGTCAACGACGACCCTTTCGACGATGGGGGCAGCTGTACATTCGTCAGGCTGGAGCCATTTCCACGCAGAGTGGATGAGGTCGTAGAGTTGGGAGTGTGCAGCCTTTTCTGCATCATAACACCAGGAGTGGAACTGCTGGGTCCGAACCGCGACAGTGACACCTAGCCGTGCCATAATCACAGCCTTCAGGGTTTCATAGTTTTTCACTTTCTCTGGCTACAAGTCATAATAGGCTTTTTTTTTTTTTTTTACAAAGTGTAAAGAATCAAATTCATCTGGTACCAATTGTTCCTGAAAATTTCCTGGAAATGGCAGTTTACAGTGAAAAATTCCCACGAAAATAATTCTGCTAAGTTAGTTGCAGTATTTAAATACAGCACATTTAGTCTAGATCAGAAAGCCAAAGAGCTGGGCAAGTTATTTAGAGCCAATTGTTATGTTACAAGTTTGCAAATGGTTTTGTTAGTGAGGTAATTTATCATCCAATAGGTGAGTTAGAGCAGGGCTACCGCACTTCCCTGAAGGCATTTAAATTAAATGCTGAGGATCGTGCGAGGCCTCTATAACTTTAATTTCCATAACTTTCTAGTGTCCTGTCACCATGGCAGCCTGGCAAAAAAAATAACACAGCAGGCTCACGTGAAGTCACATTGCCATGGTAATGTGATGTCACAATGCCCCCACAACGTCATTTGATGCTAGAGCTGAGCAGTGGGAGAAATGGCAGGGGCACAGGGAGAAGAGTTTGCGCATCCCTGGGTTAGAGGATGGCTCAGCAGCCAGTTATAAAGTATTTTGCTGTTCAATTAAAATATACCTGCCTTTTGGTAGAGCGTAAAGGGCGAGGACTTATTGAATAATATCTTAATTATCTTGAATACAAAGCATTAAAAGACCTGGAAAATGATGAATCTATCATCGTAAGGCACCTGACAAAGGTGACAATGTGGTAGTTTTGGATAAGATCACTTATACTAAAGAATGTGTCCGCTTAATGTTAGATGCTAATTGTTACCACATCTTGAAAATCTGACCCCACAAATGAGTTTCAGAAGGAATTAATAGAGATTCTAAAGGAGGGCCTTGACCAAAAGGTCATTTCAAAAAATGAATTCAACTTTATCTCAATTAAAACATCTACAACAGCCACTTTCTATCACCTGCCAAAAATTCATAAGGGGTTCTTCCTACCTTTGCAGGCCGATAGTGGCTGGTATAGATAACCTTATCTCAAACGCTAGAATATATCTTGATGACTTTCTCCGGCCCTTCATTGTCTCATTGCCCTCCTAATTTCGAGACACAAAGGACGTCCTCCTGAAACTAGAAGACGTTTGTATTGATGATGACACCCTAATGTTTGGTCTCAATGTTGAAAACTTATATACTAGCATCCCTCATGACATTGGGATTCTGGCGGTGGTCAAACATTTTTTACGGTCTTGGAATGAACATTCCATAAAACGTAATGACTTTGTACTCACTTTATTTAATTTCTTTCTCACAAAATTTGTTTTTCTTTTTGACTATAAATATTACCATAAAGTCCAAGGGACCATGGTCATAACCACCTATGCCAATTTATATCTGCAGGTGGGAGGAGAGCGTGTCTTCATGGAGGAGATGGAGATCTTTACCACACATATCGAGCTATGGATTAGTTATATAGACAGTATTTTTCTCCTATGGAATGGCACTGAAGAACTGCTAAAGTAATTTATCAAAATCCTGAATACCAACTCGAATAATCCCAGACTGACGTATCAATCAAACTGTACAAACATCGATTTTCTTGATTTGACTATTAAGAAGAATAGTGAAGGACGGATAGAGACTATGATCTACAGAAAAGCTGCCTCCACTAATAGTTTACTAATGGCCAACAGTCATTATCCACGACATATCATTGACAATATTGCTGTAGGCCAATTTCTATAACGGAGAAGAAACTGTTCAACAAACAGGGAGTTCAAATCACAAGCTATTGACATGATTCATGGTTACCATTGTGCCCTGGTCACTCCTAGACCACAATTGCTGACCAATAAAAGTAGGAGTAAATATGGCAATGAAAAGTCAATCAGATTCATTGGAACAACCAATAGCCAATGGAACACCATTTGGGACATTCTAAACTAACATTGGCATACAACCCAAGTGATGTTATCCATGTGGACGGTGCAAAGTGTGCAGTACAATAACTACTACCAATGAATTCTCTGATTCCACAGAGAATTCATTAACAGCCTTACTACAGGGGTTATCTACCTAATTAATTGCTCTTGTAGGAAAAAATACTGTATGTGGGAAAAACTCAAAGACCCCTCAAAATAATAATTCTAGAACATTTAGGCTCAGTCCGAAATAACCAAGACACCCCTGTAGCTAGACATGTGATACATAAACATCAAGGAGATAGTAATGTATTAAAATTCATTGGCATCAAACATATTCCTTGGGGTACACGAAAGGGAGACTACGACAAACAACTCCTTCAAAAGGAATGTCGTTGGATCCATACTTTATATACAATGGCACCAGCTGTTTTAAATTAAGGATTCATCTTCACTCCATTCTTGTAAATAAGATAAATATGCAACACAACAGCGTATTTAGACCATTCTAAAATACAATTAATATATATACTCTATAGTATCTTAAAAACGTATGATTAATAAAACAGACTAGACATCATACTATAGCTAAGGCTCAAAATAGTTGTCATTACAATGGATTATGGATTACTTAGTATAATCTATGACTAAAACACTAATATTATTTCACTTCACTATATGTATTATATTATACACACTTTCAAAAGGTGATAGAGGGATCTTGTATATTATTTAAAGAAAATACACTATTGGAGGACCATTTCGAATTTAATAGGCGGTCTGACCTAGAGTACTGTAGTTAATTCCTACACAAAAGTATAGTATGTGCCTTGCGGAAGACCTTTGTACATAATATATATTAGGCTTCCAGCTTGAAGCCTTTTCCCTAGCTACACAGTAGCTTTTTATTTAACCTAATATTTTTTTGCGTCGTCTCTAGGGACCCTTTTTATATATTGTTTACTCTTGACGATTTGAGTACCATTTCTGGATGTATTAATTCCTACATATATCTAGCATGTGAGTGTTGAGACACTGTCCACTTATCACTCACCATGTTATCAGCGAGTACTCTCCTTGAGTCACCATCTACTCAGTGTAGGTACACCTATAGGTGTCTGTCCGGTACATCTCTGACAGCAACTACATCCATTTCTACCTTGATACCACACTGAGGCATAAGCTAAACATCCATTCTGCATATGCCAGCTATTTAGGGTTCCCTAGATTCATATGGCAACCAGTCTAGTTCACAGGACTGGGTGACAGCTATTTAATTCTGGTTTTAAGTGTTATGTGTTTTCCCGTAACCCCATATTTAATTAAAGGTTTATTTTATTTATTTTCATTTCATCACTTTACGAGTGCTTGTTCCAAAGGGGTCCTTTCTCTTGCCTAGGCAAGTACAGTCCATGTTATTAATTCCTACACCATACAGATCACACTTTCACTTACAATTATATTTCTGCCTTCATTTTTCTGGTTTATCTGTTAATACAGCGAATAGCTATACTAATATTAATAGCAAGCTATATAGCTCTTCTGTGAATATATTTTCCAATATCTTTATCAATGGAGTTAATATACAGGTGTTTTCCGCTAATGCAAATATATGCATATTTATATCTAAATACAAGTATATGTTGATGGTGTTACCAATGATCCAACATAACAGTCTGTGGGCCTCATGCAGAGAGCATCGTTATTTTGAAATTCGCCATTTTTTGTACAATTTCGCGCAGAAACCGGCAGAAAATGGCGAGTTACGAAAAACGCGCCATTTTGTTTTTTCTATTGCTAAAACTCGCCTCGCGGCTGGCGAGAACCTCCATCTCGCCATTTTTAAAACTCTCCGAATGCAGAGAGGTGCGAACGGCATGTAGCGGCTGTTCGCGCCAAGAAAATGGCGCGATTCTCGCATTTTTGCCGCGCCAGGAAAAGATGGCAAGATGGCACTCGCCGCCTATAGTAAAGGGGAAAAAAAAGGCGCGAATTTGTTTTTACACGTTTCTGAAGCGCGCATCTCGCCAATTTAAACTCGCCACACGCATCCATGTTAAACATAGCAGAATTCGCACTTTTCTGCATATGGAGAATAAAACTCTCCAAAAAAGCTACTTTTTATGAAATTCGCCAATTTTAAAATTCTATGCTCTCTGCATGAGGCCCTATGTATGCTAATTATCTAAATGGGCTACTTTGTGTTATAGTGCATTTGATATACCTTATTAATTTGGTTAGCCTTTAGAAACAACACGCGTGATAGAATGGAACATAGCTAAACTGCGTCTTAAGTTTTAGGTTTTTCAATGGGCATTGAATGCCTCCATTTTCAGCTAATCTATCTGATACTTTGCCATTTAGCTGACAGCTAAGCATCATCAGTTAGTACCTCCCCGCATGGCAGGGATTGGTACAGTTCCACTGACACTCCAATCCAATAATAAAAGGAAAAAACGAATGGCGACGTTACTACGTATTTCACTCCCCCTACCCTGACGAAGTGTACGCCTAGTACACGAAACGTATGTCGGGATTTTAGTGACGCCACATCAGCTGCATATGGAATGACTATGAGACTAGGTTGTATGGCGATGAACTTTAACTATGGGCGTTTGTTACTAGCAATGCAGCTACTTTGTTGTGACAAAGCATTATGCTTTTTTGATCTACTGACAAATGATACACTGATCTATTAATTGAGCTTCTACTGGATATGGTAAACAGAAGTACTTTGACAAGTATGAACAAAACTAAACCAACGACCGATGTGGACGTTGGGGGATTTATCCCATTCATCCCCCAATATAACAGTATAGCTCCCAAAATTGATAGGATATTAAATAGACATTGGGGGATTCTACACAGGGACAAGGTGTATAGATCGATTCTGCCCTCAAAACCACAAATTGTTTATAAAAAAGGTAAAAAATTTAAAATTACTGTAGCACCGAGTTGTCCTATCAGTGCCTCAAGAAAAAAAGACGTGACATAGCTTAATAACCTTAAGGGATATTATACATGTGGGAAGTGCATTAGCTGTGGTTACAGCTAAAAATGTAAGGGATTTAAGTCCAATGTCACGGTAAAACATATGACATCGAGTCATTCATTAATTGCAAAACAAGTTATAGCGTATACATGCGGGATACAGTATATCGGTAGAACGGGACGACCTCTTAAGCGGTATTTGGCAGAAGATATCTACAATATCAAAAGAGGCTTGAAGACAATGTCTCAAATCACTTTAGGGTGAAGCATTGGCAAAACCCACAAGGTTTAATATGCAAAGGCATTGACTGTCAAAAGGCCAATTGGAGAGGGGGGGACAGGCTGCGTGTGTTGTCCAGATGTGAAAATATATGGATATACACACTCAAGACCCTTGCCCCCAATGGCCTGAACATCGAATTTGACTTAGCATCCACCTGAAATAGTGATTTAACATCTGATATTACATGTCTATTTTTTATGTATTGACTCCAGGTGGTGTTAAGGTCTGGAGTTTAAATTATGGTTTTAAATGTCACAGTTATTTTTAAGGAATGTTAGTAAGTGATTGCCATTTTTCAAAAGTCCAATTTTTTTAAATTATAATTTTAAAATTATTTGTTTTTATATAATGTTTTATGTATAGTTTGTATATACTTTTTTTATATAACTTTGTATATAATTTTTTAATAGTAATATGTTATGGACATTGCCTATTTTCTAATCATATTTTGGTGCGTTAAAGGTTTCTGGTATTGTGAGCAAGTAAGGAGTAACCCCAATACCTCATACCTGCATGTGGTTGGAGTGATAGGTATTTCCACCTGGATATTAGACATTACAATTTTACCTATCTGTTTAAGTTGATCATTTTTTATTCAGTGAAAGGGTTAATCCCTAGAGGTATAAATAGCACACCCTGTGGTCATGGCTTCATGATCCTTTGAGGAAGTGACTGTTGACGTCAAAAAACGCATAGGGAGGGACGAGCCTAGTTGTTTGGTTTGCCAATCAGTGAGGAGTCTTTGTACAGTAGCAAAGCAGGAACATCAGCTGCAAAGGTTGTCAGAGCCCACAGCGGGTGGGTGCGAACAACTGATTCATTGTAAGGAGCAGAGATTCCAAGCTGCGGACAGCATTTTTGTATTGTATGGCAAGACGTGACACAATGTAAGTGTGTATTCGTCTGGTTTATTTGTTTATATTAAAGTGTTATTTGCAGTACAGCACTATTATTTTCCTCTGTTACTTTATCGTTGGGACTGTTCCTGTGTACGGTTTGTAATCATAAGAGGGAGGCGGGCGGATACAATTAAGGTGCATCACGTGGGATTCGTGAATGTCGGAGTGGAGACGCAGGCACAAGCACAGATTGTATCCACCGTATCCATCAAGATATCATCTTGTAAGTAGGCCTTCATAAGTGTTTGCAGTAATAACTTTATAAGAAGTTTGGTCCACTGCGCATTGGTGTGTCCCTTTATATTTTATAATACACTGGCGACACACTTTATTCGAGCTCGGCTAGTCCCACGAATTCGGGTATACCCGGGTGTATTGAGGTTTGTGACTGTTTTCTGCCCGAGTGCATTGAGTTATTTTCCAGGCAGGGATTGAAGCATTTTATTCCCGCTGGCTGCAATACTGCACAGTATATATATATATACTGCATTACAATTCATGAATTTATGCCATCTGGTAGACACGCGAAGCATTGCAGCCTATTAAATCCTAATCATTATCATTTAACAGATCAGCCGCCCGTCAGCCAGGCATGAACCCAGGCTGGGAAGGCAAATGCAACGGGGCTTGTCAGAGGTGAGGAGCGGCGCATTCCAGGTATCTGCCAGGTACATACTGGGTATTTGCTCGAATAAAGTGTGTCGCAGCAGTAGGAGGAGACACAGAGAAGAAGAAGACCATCAGGACTGCGCAAACAGAACTCATTTCTTGGATTGGGGACACTATTTGGACCTTATCCAGGACAGTGGGGATTGGCGATATAACGTACCTGTGAGGATTCACCATCCTGGCGGTCGCAGACTGTTTCCTCACCTCTAATAACCCTTCCATGACGGACACTCAGGATGCACGGTCTCATGGTCCCACAACACGCGGATCTTGTGCAGTCTAAATTCCCTGTCCGTGGATTCTGTCTCCGCCCCCACTCTAACGCACGATGGGTGCATTTGTCCAGCCTCCCCGTGACGTGCGTGCCAAGCTCCACCCCCACTCTGGTGATGGACAGGACCGCGTGGGAGTGACACATGCCTCGGGCTCTGCCCCCTGACCTCTGTGATGCGCAACCTCTTGTTTCCTGACCCTGCTTGTCTCTTGTATTCCGCACCTCACCTCTCCTGATCTGGCTACGAACGACCATTATCCTGTCTCCAGTCCTGACCTTGGCTAAGTACTCCAATGATCTGATCCTATCCTGAACCTGGCTACTTACCCTGACGATCTGCTACTCTTAAACCCCGAACTTGGCTACGCACTCCGACGATCCATAACTCTCCACTCCAGACCTGGCAAGTACTTATACTATTCTCCAATCTATAACCCTGACCTGGCTTGAACGACTACTCTACATCCTAGGCACGCCCGCGTGGCTGTGGGTTGTCGTTAACCAATTCCTTACCTCGGCACCGCGGTCGCACTTCGTTTGTGGTGAGCTACGCGTTACAGTACCATTTTTTGGTGCTGGGGATTGCTTTTCTTTATTTTTGTGCTGCTATTCTATGTAAAATCCTATTCTGTATAGTGTTACATTTGCTATTCTACTGTATATAGTGTTATGTCTGTAGCTAAGGTATTATTTGATTTATGTACATAAGGCAGATCATATATAGAACTTGCCACTATTTCAGAGAGCAATTTGATTACAGTTCAATGCTATTGGCCATTTCTGTTGCAATATGGGCCTAATAAATGTATTCTCCTGATATATATACAAGGGGGCATGTCCCTTACATTCTGGGTATGGCTACATGTGCATCTATTCGTTAAAATTTATTGTTATACAGGCCCATGAGGATATATGATAGGAATCACCTATTTGTCCCTTATATTCTGGTTATGGCTA
>NC_134483.1:154977342-155047342 GCF_040206685.1 Ascaphus truei | reverse complement strand
GAGTGTGTGTGTCAGAGAGAGAGAGAGAGAGAGAGAGTGTGTGTGTTTCTGAGAGAGAGAGTGTGTCTGAGAGAGAGAGAGAGAGAGAGTGTCTGAGAGAGAGAGAGAGAGAGATAGAGAGAGTGTGTGTCTGAGAGAGAGTGTGTCAGAGAGAACGAGTGTGTCAGAGAGAGAAAGTGTGTCTGAGAGAGAGAGAGAGTGTCTGAGAGAGAGAGAGTGTGTCTGAGAGAGAGAGAGTGTATCTGAGAGAGAGAGAGTGTGTCTGAGAGAGAGAGAGAGAGAGTGTGTGTCTGAGAGAGAGAGTGTGTCTGAGAGAGAGAGTGTGTGTCTGAGAGAGAGAGAGTGTGTCTGAGAGAGAGAGAGTGTGTCTGAGAGAGAGAGTGTGTCTGAGAGAGAGAGAGTGTGTCTGAGAGAGAGAGAGTGTGTCTGAGAGAGAGAGTGTGTCTGAGAGAGAGAGTGTGTCTTAGAGAGAGTGTGTCTGAGAGAGAGAGAGTCTGAGAGAGAGAGAGAGAGAGAGAGAGAGTCTGAGAGAGAGAGAGAGAGTCAGAGAGAGAGAGAGAGAGAGAGAGTCTGTGAGAGAGAGCGAGAGTCTGAAAGAGAGAGAGAGTCTGAGAGAGAGAGAGTCTGAGAGTGAGAGAGTCTGAGAGAGAGAGAGAGAGAGAGAGTCAGAGAGAGAGAGAGTCTGAAAGTGAGAGAGTCTGAGAGAGAGAGAGAGAGTTTGAGAGAGAGAGAGAGTCTGAGAGAGAGAGAGTCTGAGAGAGAGAGAGAGAGAGAGAGAGAGAGAGTCTGAGAGAGAGAGAGAGAGAGAGAGAGAGTCTGAGAGAGAGAGAGAGAGAGAGTCTGAGAGAGAGAGAGAGAGAGAAAGTCTGAGAGAGAGAGAGTCTGAGAGAGAGAGAGAGTCTGAGAGAGAGAGTCTGAGAGAGAGAGAGTCTGAGAGAAAGAGAGAGAGAGTCTGAGAGAGAGAGAGTCTGAGAGAGAGAGAGAGAGTCTGAGAGAGAGAGAGAAAGTCTGAGAGAGAGAGAGAGAGTCTGAGAGTGAGAGAGAGTCTGAGAGAGAGAGTCAGAGAGAGAGTCTGAGAGAGGAGAGAGAGAGTCTGAGAGAGAGAGTCGAGAGAGAGAGTCAGAGAGAGAGAGAGAGAGAGAGAGAGTGAGAGAAAGTCAGAGATGCCAAGTGTCAGGAAGAAAACATTAATTTTATCGTTGTTCTTGTACTTTATTTTTTATAGTGTACTTTTCTAAATAAACCTACGTTTCTATGAAAATTGAAGTTTTTGTTTTTTTGCGGCCCACCTAAACTTAAACCTTGTTTATTTGGCCCGTGTTAGCCTTTGAGTTTGACATGCTTGATCTAGGTAGTTAACCTACCAAAGGTATTTTTGCCTATAAGCAGGTTACAAACGGTGCCAATTTATATCTGTGAACCTATTTTGACATAGGGACAGTATATGCTATCTTTATTGGTAGGAGCCAGCCATACTGTATGGATACAAATAGATACTAATGTACCAACATTATATTTGAATACTTTATCTACCTACAGCAGAGACTGCAACTATTCTAACTCAAACCAGTGGCAACCGCCAAAAAGACCCAGGTACATGCCTTAAACTTGCCTTAAACTAGACCAAGCATTTCTGTATTGATTAATGGCCCATCAGATTAACAGCTGGGGTCTCTGGCAGTCCCATTCAACTGAATGGGACTGCCAGGGACCCCTGCTGTGGTAATCCTATGGGTCATTAGTCAGTGCAACAATGCCTTAAACTTGCCTTAAACTAGCCAGGTTACACCCAGCACATACCCAGAATGTAACCGGGCTAGTTTAAGGCAAGCTTTAGATAGTCGTGGTCTCGTCTGTATGGTTGGTAGTATCCCTTGTTGGGGATTTTTAATAATCACTGTAAATATATCACATTTACGTCGTTGATAAAAATAAAACTTTATTATTTTTTCAAATTCTTTTATGTTAGTGGTATATATGAGGTGTATTGTATACCGTTCTTTATAGGAATATTGGTATTTCTGATTAATAAATCAACTTTATATAATACAACACTACGTACTTTGAGAGAAATTTATAGGGATCTCTTGTGAGAGCTTTACCTCACATACCAGGTTGTTGATATTTGATGTATCCCTCTGCATCAAAGTATTCTATTTACTGATATATTTCTCTATACGGCATTAGGAGTGAGCCGACGGTCAACGCTAGTAGAATATACCTTGGAAGATGTAATATGTGATTCAAATAGATCCAATGTTCCCAGCACACAAAAGCAAAAAAGAGGTAATAAGCCAAAAAGTTTTAATGGACAAAAAGACACAAATCCACACGGGAAGTAAGTGAATAACAAAGCCAAAACACATCTAGAGAAAAAGGGAGAAAAAACAGGGGAGGGAAAGATGGGACGGGGAAAACAAAAAAATGAAAAGTACAGGGGAAGTGGGGCGGCAGTGTTTCGGGGTGAGAACCCCTTCTTCAGGCCCGTTCCTAAAAGACACAGAATGCCTAGTTGTGCATCCCTATTCCCAGTACAAATCTCCCTATGGAAAAAAGGCACAAATGCAGCGGGCAAAAGGAATGAATGTATCCTCACAGGGGACACAACAATCAGTCCAAAATCTTCCAACGAACCCTTAAGTCTATAGTCCAGAGTAGAGATCAGGGAAAGTCCTGTAGACTCAGAGAACGGGTCCAAGGTATCAAGTGTACACCTAAATATAGTTCAAATGATAACACTCACTGATAGGCAGGGAGGAGCAACAGCATAGGCAAACACTTGAAGGTAACAAAAATAATGTGGCTGTACAGACCAAAGATGATAGCTGTTGCAGACCTAGTGTGAACTCGTGGAGATGCGCTGGTTAGTAGCCCTCCTGCTCCCAAGGTGCTGGCTTTTTTTTATTTTCCCCACCCCATCTTCCTTCTCCTGTTTTTTCTCCTTTTTTCTCTAGATTTGTTTTGGCTTTGTTATTTACTTACACCCCATGTGGATTTGTGTTTTTTTGCTTATTACCCCTTTTTTGGTTTTGTGTGGTGCTGGGAACATTGGATCTTTTTGGATTACTTTTTGGGAGGAAATACGGTCCCCCCGGTTCCATGTTGCACCACTTCTATTAACTCGAACCTTACTATTGAGTGCTGTCTATTTTATTATTTTGTTGCATGTAATATGTGATTGTTTAAGCTGGAGAACAAAGTATACATAATAAAACACTTCAGCTTATCTGATGGCCTTATCTTGATACAGTTAAGAAAAGAGAAAAGTTATGAGGCAATCAAGGATAGTGAAACAATATTTTGGGGTTGGATTTTCTTTTTTTGAAGATATTCAATGGACTTCCTGGTGGCAAAAGGCCCTTTTCAGAGGAATACATTGGAGATCGGTTCAGCGGGGACAAAGGAGCCTTCTACGTGGTGGATTGATTGAATTTATGCTAGGTAACTGGATTTGGTGCTTGGTGGTAGAGCTTGATGTTGTCCTCTCATGGTGGTAAAGGCAGTGTTAATAGTCAAAAGTGAACAGCAAGGTGTCATGGTGTCCACTGATGGAATGTTGGTCTTGGTGGAATATCGGTTATGGAATTTGGACTGGCTCACCTAACAGGTACGCTGATGCCTGGTATAGAAGTCTGTCCAGAAAACTACATACAGTATATGTGATGTTTGTAAGACTCCTTGTGAAGCAAGTTTCCTGAAATTTGTGGTCCTCCTAATTTATGTATAAGATAGTAAATAAAATGCGGTAGCCATTTTCACTCACAGTTGTGTCTTGGTCTTTTTGTGAGTAGGGGTAGAACACAAGTAGCATTTGGGCTGGTGTGGCCACAGGGCAAAGGGGCAATTGAGGATTTTGTCAGTTATGTAAATTCAATTTTAATATGAACATTGTAGTAGATGCCGAACTGTTTATAAGATGGCTACAAGGAAGTAGACCACTAAACAGTATACCAAAATAATTTAGCACTATGGATTACATAAAAACTATTGTGTTATATATTTTCCATCTGCCCTTTTATGCTGTCATTTATTGTATTGAATATTTTTACCATTGTAGAATTACTCAGACTGATTTTCTCTAAAATGAGAAGAATAAATGTTTATTGCCCCCATTCAAATCAAGACTATTATACTCATCTAAATATTGTTCTTTTGCAGACCATGCTTTTCATACTACTGTAACCGGGTATGTGCCATAATACATCTCTTTCCCCCATTATATATCTGTTATGAAAGCCTACAGTATGTTCAGGACAGTAACAGGTTAATCTATGGGTCAGTGACCCCCCCCCCCCCTTATGCCCCACTTATAAGTGAAGGAAGTAAGGTGGTGACTCATGGCTTGTGTAAGCCTATCAGGGATAGGTACAGTCCATGAGCCCGCCCCTTCCAGAGACTTCAAAGTGGGAGTATCAAATTTAGTCAGTCTTGTGCTGGGAGGAGAAAAGAGCACAAGGGCTGTCAGTCTTCCCCATTGAGGGAAGGAATTCCCACCTTAGGTTCAGGCCTGGGGACTATCAAGACTCATTGCCCCCTACTACCGGTGTATGCACCCTCCAGAAGTCTGGGACTTCGGAGATTCCATTCTGCTGCAATGAAGAGCTGCAGTGATGCACAGTAAACCCTGTTCAATATACTTCTGCTTGGGTGTCCGTTTCTGGTTAAGAGGGGTAAGAGATGTTGTGGTGGGAGCTGATGTCCTGAAACCCGGGAGCCCATCATAACAGGAGGCGCTGAAGTACCAACAAGAAACTCAGATATCACAATAAGCCTGTCCTTGTCTCACTACCATCTTGCAGATGACTCAGTATGTTCTGGAGCCTAATAGGTACCGCACCACACACATTAGTAACAGAAGTGTTACACTACTTTATTAGCAATATGAATAAGATGCATGTAGGCTAATAAGTACAGATCATATATAATTTGTTCTGCTGCCTGAAGACTTATTTTAATGTGAGGGGAAGCTTCTAGGTACAGTATTTGCAAGAATAAATAAATGGTTTACATGCTGGCCTCTTCCATTTACTTTACTTTAATAAAACAAATTATATGTAACATTAGGGGTTTTAGGAGAGAACAGATTCTAAGGCGTACAGTATGGTAGAAGAAAATCCTAAACTAGCCCTGAAGTACTGTACTGAATGTGAGCTCAACTTATCTGTTTTATTTCATAAACACATTTGAGACCAGACTTCCAAGCCTGGGGAATTCCACACTGTCACTTTGCATTGCATTTTGTTCTCTTTTACAACAGTTTAAGGAAAATAAAAGGGCCATACATAATGTTCATTCAGTAAAGTACATTCTTCCAATTGCACTGATTTAGGCACTGATATGCATTTATCTTTTGACAGTGTTACTGAAACATTATCATGGCTTCTTTTTTTTTATATAATTATTTTTTTTGGAAACATTTTACATATATCAATAACAACAGGTAATATTTTCAACACATTTTTCATAATGCATTTTACATTTTAAGGAATTGGTCTCTTCTGATAACATGCCACATTATACTGTAGGTTGACAATATTGTTTAATTCATTTGGTTACATTTCTGTATTGTATGTGTCCCTCGTAATATCTTATAGGGTTCTCCCTTGGTGGCGGTTTAAGCCTGGAGGGGGGGGGTTGCGGGTGGACTTAACCCCTTCATTACCTTAGTGGATAAAACCGCTAAGATAATGAAGGGGTTAGCACCTCCAGCTACCCACCCCCAAGGCCCAAACACACATCCTTGGGGCTAATACCCCCTTCACCTGCCCCTGCTACCTAGAATAAAAACAATATACATAACAGCCCCATTACCCACCTCCTAGGCCTCCAATAAACCTTACAATATCTAATACACCACCCACCCCCTGTTCCCCCAACACATATAGTACAATAATGGGCAATATTACTATTATCCACATATGGATAATAATGCATTTGCCCATTTAAAATACAACATTAAGCAGCATAAATAAAGTTAAATATTATTGCACTCACCCCTGCCAGGCTGCCATGATGAGGGCCGTCCTCATTTTCATCAGCGTCCATGTCATCCGTTACTACAAACCATACAGAATAATACAAAAAGACAATCAAATGTCCCCTAACCCCTTAGACACCTTAGCAGTTAGAAACCACTAGAGTAATTAAGGGGTTAAACCACCCTCCCCACTACCCACCCAGTAGGCCTAACCCCCCCATCCTTGGGGACAATACCTCCTTCACCTTCCCCCGCTAGCCACAATAAAACGAATACACATAACAGCCCCACTACCCACCTCTTAGGCCCCCAATAAACATTACCATATTTAATAAACATTAATACACAGCCCAACCACCCCTTGTGCCCCCACATAAAACATGATTTATTGTTTTATGTACAGGATTAATACACCAGGCCGATGGGGGTCCCCGGTGGGTCCGATGTGTGGCCGCAGGCCCCACAGTGCCCACGGGTGTCTGGGTCCTCCGAGTGGTCCCCGCGGGCCTCCAGGTGGTACCCGTGGTTCCCCGTGGGCCCCAATGGGGTGTCTGGGTCATCACCACAGGTGTCTGGGGACCCTCAGTTGGTTCCCACGGGGGTCTGGAGGCCCTCAAGTTGTCCCTGTGGGTCTGCAGGGCCCCAAAAGCTGTGGGGCCTTCGGTACTTCCCCACAGGTGAACACCTTGGGTCTGCAGGGGGTACTCATGTGCATCCGGGGGTCCTCGGGTTGTAGCCGTGGGCATCCGGGGGTCCTCGGGTGGTCTCCATGGGTACCCGCAGGCCTGCAGTACCAAACCTGTTTGTAAAAAAAAAAACATGGCCTACATTTATTTAAATAACCCCCCCCCACCAAAACACATGCAGTACAGTAATGGGCAAAATTTTACCATTATTAAAAACATTAGCCTACATAAATAAAGTCATTAAAGCATTCTTCTTACCTCTGGCAATATGATGGGCATCCTCGGCAGTATACTGCAGGTCCCTGTCCTCCGTTGCCAGAAAATACAAAGCAAACATACATTCCAATTGTTACACTTGTGCCGCTTACAGACCCGTCCCCTGCAATGAAGTGGGACATATAGAAACATGCACCCGCAGTGGAGAGAGCGTGTCAAGAGTGTGGTGGGAGCGTAGCCAGCCAGAGGTTGTAGATATAGTAAAGAACGTACTTGCCGGATCCGGGGTAGCATGAGCACCGTAGTGAGTTCCGTAGCCGAGGGTCGAGGATAGGAGAGGTCCGGGAGGTCGTGGTACCAAAGCCGAGTCTGAGGGTCTTACAGGTCAACGTAGTGAGGAGGAAGCTGGGGTCGAGAGCCAGGGAGAGTAATCAGCCAAGCCGGGTCAGAACCTGAAGAGGTACAAAGAGAGAGCATGGCACAGAATCCACAACAGCTAGAGAAGAGATTATGCAGAGAATGAGCCAAAGGGAGGAGTGGGGCTATAAAGGTAGGTGTCCTTTAGTCAGGGAGCAGAGCAGTTGTGTGCTGTGGAGCACTCTGTGGTTGAAGGGCATTGAATTTGTTTCTGGAGAACATCTGTGCCGGGGGCGTGAGTGTGGATGCTGAGGGGTGTGGCTGAAGACAGGGAGCAGAGAATAAATTATAGCCGGAGACGCGCGCTCTGTAAGAACAGGTTGTGCACGTCTCGACAAGATGGTAGCCGCCTGTTTGAGAGCTGGAGATAGCTGAGCGGCACCACGGCAAGGACACCGCCAATGGGAAGATGCAGCGGTGGCTGTGGACCCCGCGGGAGGCAGGGGGGGTCACGTTGTGGCAGACGTGAGCCCTGATTCCTCATAGTACCCCCACTTGAGGATTGGCCTCAGGACGATCCTCCCAAGGCTTCAGTGGAAACTTCTTATGGAATCGTTTAAGAAGTACCGGAGTGTGAATGTCCTCACAAGATAGCCAGGAGTGTTCCTCGGGCCTGTAGCCCTTCCAGTGTATAAGGAACGGAACCTTTGCCCTGGAGAGGCGAGAGTCTACTATCGACTGGATTTCGAATTCCGCATATTTCCCTAGACCGTAACGGGATCTGGTTTATGGATGTAGTCCGAGAAGTGGGAACTCTGTACAAATGGTTTCAAGAGAGAGACGTTAAAGACATTGGGTATCTTCATAGCAGCGGGAAGCTGCAGGCGAAACGCCACCGGATTAATTTGTTCCAGGATTACGAAGGGTCCCAGGAATTTGGGTGCTAATTTTGGGATTGGAGTCTTCAGCCGGATATTCTAGGCCGAAAGCCAGACTCTGTCCCCTGGCTTGTATCTGGGTGAAGCTTGATGACGTCGGTCCGTCTGGAACTTAAATCTTTCCGTGGTTTTCAGAAGAGCAGGATAGGTAACGGAAACTCCCTAATTGGGTGCTCTTATACTGCCAGTGTTGCTGTATGCGGGCATATAGTAATGTCGTATGAGCAGGGTAACCTCCTTTTAAACCATAATCTGTCGAACATGAAATCCCAACCTGGAGAGAGTAATGAAACAAACGTAATCCATAAAGTGAAGGGAGAAAGCCATAAAACCTGCTCCGGTGAGTATGTCTGGGCTGGGTGGAATCGATAGTTTATAAAAAATGGAGACTCGCATGTGGATTCATTCCTCAGAGTTAATGGCAAATTCTGCCCGAGGCGGTAAATCGACGCAGTTGTCTTGAGCCTCTGAAAGAAAGCAGCGCAAGTACTGCTCTAGTGTCTGATTGACTCTCTTGGTCTGTGGGTCGAACCCCGAGGAAAATGATAAAGAAATGCCGAGTCTCTTGGTGAATGCACGCCAGAACTTAGATACAAACTGCGAACCACGATCTGAGACTATAAAAGTGGGAATTCAGTGGCTACGAAAGATTTCTCTGGAGAAGTTGTCCGCCAGGGTGGGAGATGTGGAAAGGCCCTTGAGAGGGACAAAATGGGCCTGCTTAGAGAACCTATCTACAACTACTAAAGTAGTGTTCATACCTCCGGAGACTGGTAATTCTCAATAAAATCCATAGAGGTCCTGTATGGGTCCAGGGGCGCTCCGGAACATGTAACGGCATGAGTAAGCCTTAAGGTTTCTGACGAAGAGCCTTGCTTTGCGCACATACCGTTCAGGTACTAGTGAATTCTTGAATGGTTCCTGCAATATTGGGCCACCAGAAAGTGTGCTGAATAAGATCTAGAGTTCTCTTGAAACCAGGATGTCCTGCTGAGCGAGAGGAGTGACCCCATTCCAAAATCTTGGATCGAAATTTAGGAGCAGCGTACCTCTAGACCTCTCGGAATATGTTTTTGAGACCCTATAATCTTGTCCAGGATGTTGAATGAGGCAGCGGAGATTATGTGTTTCCGAGGTAGGATGGTTTCATGAGCATCTTCGGGCCTCTCCTCCGGGGAGAATTGTCTAGACAGGGCATCGGCCTTCACATTTTTAGTACCAGGGATGTAGTATAGGGTGTAGTTAAATCTAGAAAAGAAGAGTTCCCAATGGGCTTGGCGAGACCCCAGGCGACGTGCACTTTAAATATAAAGGAGATTTGTATGGTCGGTCAGGATTGATATAGGCTCTTGAGATCCCTCCAGGAGGTTCCTCCATTCCTGTAAGGCCATCTTGATAGCCAGCAGTTCTCTATTGCCCACGTCGTAGATCCTTTCCGCAGACAAAATTTGTTTTGAGAAAAAAAACGCATGGGTGAAGTTTGTCTTGTAGGGAAAACCTCAGAGAGAGCACTGCACCTGCCCCACAATCTGAGGCATCAACTTCCAACGTGAAGGGCAGGTTGGTGTCCGGGTAACGGAGGATGGGTACAGAGACAAATGCTTGCTTTAAAGTTTGGAAGGCCGAGACTGCCTTAGGAGGCCATGCTGAGGGGTCGACCCCTTTCTTGGTAAGGGCGGTGATAGGAGCTATCGTGGTGGAAAAGTCACGGATACATTTCCGATAATAATTAGAAAAGCACAGGAACCGTTGGATAGCTTTAAGAGAATTAGGTTGAGGCCAGTCTAGTATGGCTTTGAGCTTCTCGAAATCAATAGAAAAGCCACTGTCGGAGATGATGTATCCTAAGAAGGAGGTGGAGGATTGATGAAAAAGGCACTTTTCCAGTTTAGCAAAAAGGTGATTGACCCGGAGACGAGAAAGAAAGAGCCTAATGTGCAGAATATGTTCTTGTAGATTCTTAGAAAAGATATGGATGTCGTCAAGATAAACAATAACAAAAGATTTGAGAATATCACAAAATATTTCATTAATGAAATCCTGAAAGACTTCCGGGGCGTTACAGAGGCCGAAAGGCATTACAAGATACTCGTAGTGGCCGCTGCGAGTGTTGAAGGCGGTCTTCCATTCATCACCCTCCCGGATGCGAATAAAGTTGTATGCCCCTCGGAGATCTAGTTTAGTGAATAACTTAGCCCCCTGGAGCCTATCGAACAGTTCGGAGATGAGGGGAAGAGGGTATCGATTCTTGACCGTGATGCGATTGAGACCCTGGTAGTCAATGCAGGGTCTGATTGTTCCATCTTTCTTCTTTACAAATAAGAACCCGACTCCAGCGGGTGAGGAAGAATTACGAATGAATCCTTTCTTAAGGTTCTCTTGGATATAATCATCCATCGCTTCAGTCTCTGGTAGGGAAAGCGGATATGACTTAGATATGGGAGAGTAGTGCCTGGAAAAAGGTCAATCAGATAATCGTAAGATCTATGAGGTGGTAGGACTTCGGACTGCGTCTTAATAAAAACGTCCAAGAAATCGGATTAAACCTCCGGCAAAGCAAAAGTAGTGGAAGAAAAGGCCTCAATACCTGTGAGCAGCGTGGAAGGGATGGTAACGGGCATAGGAAGTGTGTCCACCCTCGACCTCCATTGAATCGGCATGCGAGACCTCCAATCAATGCGAAGATTGTGCTGCTGAAGCAAAGGCAGCCCTAGGGTGACCTGAGTTCCGGGGCAGTGGATGAAGTCGAAGGTGAGGGTCTCGGTACGCCCGTGCACGGAGGATAGGGTGAGAGGAAGAGTCTCTAGGGAGTTGAAAGTGGGGTGTAATGGGCGGCCATCAATACCTTCTAATCCGATAGGGACCTTCTTACTGGTGAGCTGAATGTTATAACGAGTGGCAAAAACTTGGTCCACGAAGTTTCCACTCGCCCCAGAATCGATGAAGGTGGCCGTAGATACAGGAAGGTGGGACCCTTAAGGGAAATGGGAATCATGAGCTTCCGGGGGAGCTCTTCTTTGGGAAAGGGGCATGGAGAGATAGAACCCAGGGAGAGCTCCTCATACTTCACTGGGCGTGCTCGTTTCCCGGACACAGAGGGCAGAAACGTACCAGATGTTCTGGGGATCCGCAATAATAGCACAAATCCTTGTATCGGCGATAGTCCTTTGCGGAGGTACTGGTCTGTTGAGTACCTATCTGCATTGGTTCTGGAGGTTCCAGGGCTGGCAATGAAATTGGAAGAGATCTTGGGATCGAAGGAGGACAAGGAAACGGAGTGATAAGCGGCAAGAAGCGGGCCGTTGATGTTCAGAGCGTCATTCCTGGAGGCGCTGATCCACACGAATGGTTTGTGCGATCAGTTCATCCAATACTCCAGGCCTGGGCTGAACAGCGAGTTCGTCCTTCACAGGATCTGCCAGTCTCTGCCAGAAGACGGGGACGAGTGCTTCCTGGTTCCAGTGCGTCTCTGCCGCTATGGTCCGGAACTCCAGTGCGTATTTGGCTATGGATCTACGACCCTGTGAGATATGAAGAAGAGAGAAGGCCGCAGTATCGGGCCTAGCGGGAGTTTTAAACACTTGCTGGAACTCCTGCCTAAAGTGGGGGTAGTCCTGAGTCAATTTGGAGCATAGCTCCCAGATTGTGGAGGCCCAGGCCAAAGCATCCCCAGTCAACAGTGCTTACACATATGCTACATTTTTGCGTCCAGTAGAAAATTGAGTGGGGGACATCTCAAACTGTATCTCGCACTGGTTCAAGAAATCTCGGCAAGCCTGTGAGTCTCCAGCATAATGCTTGGGAGCAGGAATCCTGGGCTCTGGTGCGGCAGCGCCTCCTGGGTCAGGTAGTGCCGGAGGGGGTACCCTAAGAAGTGGTTCCTGGAGCGAAAGGTCCGCCAACTTTTGGGATAAGACAGTTATTTGGTTTGACATAGTTTGGTTCTGTAGAAAAATGGCCGACAGTATTTGGCCTAATTCGGCCTGGTCTGAGTCGGTTAGGCTCTGCATAATGTTACGCTTGTGCTGCCCCAGACCATACCCGTCCCCTGCACTGAGGTGGGACATATAGAAACACCTAGCAGCATATACTGTAGCAGCACGGAGAGCGTGTCCGGAGTGTGGTGGTAGCGTAGCCGACCAGAGGTTGTAGATATAGTATAGTAAGTACATGCCGGATCCGGGGTAGGAGGAGTACCGTAGTGAGTTCCGTAGCCGGGTTTGAGGATAGGAGAGGTCAGGGAGGTCGTGGTACCAAAGCCGAGTCCGAGGATCTTAGGGGTCAATGTAGTGAGGAGGAACCCGGGGTCGAGAGCCAGAGAGAGTAATCAGCCAAACCGGGTCAGAACCTGAAGAGAGTACAAAGAGAGAGCACGGCACAGAATCCACAACAGGTAGAGAATAGACTATCCAGCTAATATATACAACTAAGAACTAAAAACCAACAACAAATTTAATATATATAATGGAAAATTCATTTTATAAGAGAAACCAACATTATTTACCACTGAATTTTAGTGTTTAACAGTAACTGCCTTTTCTTTAAAGGAATGTATTCAGTTCATTTTATTGTATTATTAACTGTCAAAATATCAATTTTAATATCAATTTAATCCAAATGCTTATTTTAAATACACTAATATGCATTTATAAGATTTTAAGTATTTTTGTATAAACTTTGTGTGTGTTCTTTTTGTGTTTTTTGTTGTGACATGAACCAGCCATATATACTGTTTGCACCATTCTGTACCAATAGTGGTACCTATATGAATTTAAGTTCAAAATTAATGAGCCTTCAATTGGGCAATTAAATGATCGCAATTAACTAAGCTATAAATTATGAAGGAGCATGGTGTGACGTTATCCCTGACGAAGCCTTTTGGTAAAACGCGTAGGAGGAGGAGCAAATAGAGTGTTTGCTTGCTATCAGTGCGTTTGAGAGGAGCGGTCAATACCACTCGCTGCGCTGTCTGTATGGTCATTCTTAACCATCAGGAGAAGGAGCGCTGAGAGACGGAGCCCAGAGACTACCGGGAAGGGTCTGTGCGTCACAGCCGGAAGTGACATCAGACCTGGACACCCGGAGGGCTGCGTGGTATCGCGAGGTGCAGCACATTCAAGCTGTGTGCACCGGAGCAGTTTTTTCGTGATCAGAGGGAAAACAGGACCGTCAAGGATCTGCAGTATTCGAAGGGTGAGCTTTTCCAATATTGTCTCAACCCTGGAGTACCCCTCTTCACTAATACCTGCCCGGGCAGTGCACTACCTACAGGACTAAGACTTTTACATCGGGCAACTCCCGTTCTCAATTCCCTGTAGAGTGATCAGGTGTTACCGCATATCTTTTCAATCAGCACTACATATATTTTGTTTTAATTACCATTCATGCATTGTTAACATTGTTGTCCCAGAGGATGTTTTCTTGGGACAAGTTCATTCATTAAAGTATATTAGTTTAATCACAACCCCTACTGTCTGCGCTTCTTACTTTTTTCTTTTTGTTGTTACGTTCATACTAGGGACGGGGGGTTCCCTATTATCAGAAGCTGCACCTCTCACCGGGTTGTGATTATTTTACTTTCATCTGCATTTACCTTCATTATTAGCAAACACTCACTTGCACCGGACTGGTTCATGTCACATGACCTTTTTTGTTTTTTGTTTTTTGCTTTTTATTTATTTTTGCTCCAGTGCCCATATTCAAACCCACAACCCATTCGGCGCTTTTACACTTTTTTGTTTTATCTTAGAGAATAGACTATGCAGAGCAATGAGCCAAAGAGAGGACTGGGGTTATAAAGGTAGGTGGTCCAATGGAGGCAGGGGGCAGAGCAGAGGCATGCCGTGGGCCACTCTGTGGTTGGACGGCGTTGAATTTGTTCTGGAGAACAGCTGTGCCGGGGGGTGTGAGTGCGGATGAGGGGGGGCGTGGCCGAAGACAGGGAGCAGTGAATAAATTATAGCCGGAGACGTGCGCTCTGTAAGAACAGGTTGTGCACGTCTCGGCAAGATGGCGGCTGTCTGTTTGAGAGCTGGAGATAGCCGAGCGGCACCACGGCAGGGACACTGCTGAAGGGAAGATGCAGCGGTGGCTGTGGGCCCGAGGGAGGCAGGGGGGGGGGTCACGTCGTGGCGGACGTGACCCCTGATTCCTCACACTAATGTCCCCAAGCCCATTAATCACCTTAGCGGTTAATAATCGCAAATGTAATTAAGGGGTTAAATCACCCTGCCTTGCTACCCACCCGGGAGTCCTAACCACCCTCCCCAGTCAACTAACCCCACCCTTCGCTCATTCGTTTGTACAGTGGATATATCATGCTTATATAATATTGGGCATGATTAACCACTATACAAAGAAATGGGTAAGGATTCCAATAACAGGCCCAAATAAAAACATTACATAGCAAAATCAAACACAGCATGTCACAAAATCAAACACAGCACATCTCAAAATCAAATACAACACATACAGTAGCAAAATAAAGATATAACAAATGCCAATGCTACAATATCTATTACCCTCTATTACCTTCAACAAGGTTCCAATGAGACATACACACACATGTGCATAAATGTGATAACACACTCGGGAAGATAAAACTTTAGCCACAAAGCCACCAATTACAAATGTGGTTTGGGGGAGGTGTCAATAAGAAGTAGAAATACTTTAGCCTTGTATGTGTTGGGGGGGGGGAGGGGGAGAGGGCTTTATGCTGGATTATTAGTTGAAATAAATATTTTCAACAGGTCAGTATAATGTTTTGAACCCCACACCCCCAAATAAAAATAACAGTAAGCCACTATTAGTGTAGAATTAAAAAGCTACAGTAGTGATTTAATCTCAGAATAGCCAGAATTATTATGCAAGCCCATGTCGAGAAACGGAATTTTTTTTCTTGTCACGTTGATATTGTAACCTGATCAAAGCAAGTATCTTGTATGGAATTTATATCTCCTGCTATTATCAAGTTGTTATTTTTGCTGTTAAGGATTTTCACAGACATATCTTGAAAAAAATTCAGAGTTGTGATCATTTGGAACATAAATGTTGCATAATGTGTACTGTTTTTGCAATATTTTTATTTGTGCTTGTGTGAGAAGCCCTTAATCCTCACTAGAGATTGAGATAATTTCTTCTTGTAAATTTTTGTTCATAAGTATTGCTACCGTACTCTGGAATTTTCCCCCTTTGCTGGGGAGAAAATGCTGTGTCTCACCCAGTCACTCTGTAGCTTGGTGATTTCTATAGCATTTAAGGGGCCTATTCTAGTAGCCTTCAAACCCCACTTATCAAGGCTTTTTAGCTGTTATCGGCCAAAAATGCCTACAGCGATTCAGAAAGCCTCGATAAGTGGGCGGCAAAAGCATTAATCGCCATTTTTTGCTGTCGTCCAAAACACATCATCAAGTGAGCCGCAATAAGCCACAAATCGACAGGTTTTTAAACTAGTGCAATTCTAGTAGCCTCGATTAACTTATCAAGGCTAATCGCGGCTCTAGAATGGCGATTTCCTCCCAAATTCCTCTCGCCAGAAAAAGTTGGCCTGAAACTAGTGAGAAACTTCGGAGGTGGCGGAAAAAAATGCATTTTTACTGCATCGGATTGATGCTGGGGGTCTCCAGAGCAGAAACAGATTAATACCAGCACCGGAGGCCCCTGACATGAATCAGATGCATGAAACATGCATTTACAGGAAACTTCATTACCTTAGCGGCTAACTACTAAGGCAATGAAGGGGTTAACTACCGATTGTGATGGTAGGGGGTAACCAGGCTCTCAAAGAAAGGTTAAGCCGTTTTGTTTACACCTGATCCGTGTATAAGGTTCCAAGAGGGTAACATTCCAGTTACATTGTACTGTTTCCAATGTGTAACATGTAAGTATTTTATTTGTTTTTCCCTGTCCGGTTTTGCCAGCGAGCAGGGATTGCTTGGGTATGAGTTTCAAGGGGGTTTTGCGGAGTATTTGTTGTCAGAATGTGCCTAGTAAGTTGAGGTCCGGAGTTGTCGGTTCCCCCATAAACATACCCGGGAATCATGCCTGATTCTCGGATACATGTAGGCACATTGTTCCGGCAATATCTTCCCTTGAAAATGCAAGTGTGACTCACCACTAGGGTACCCTGCTTCAGCATAGCCCAGAAAGGCGAATGAGGACCAGGAATGAATATGTATCCCTGTAGCAGAGGGAATCCCTAGGTTAAGTGGGTACCCAAGCTAGTGGCAAGGTAGCCCAGAACCAGTGTAGGGTTTGTGGGTGCTCCAACTGCATTTAAGGTTGAGGGGTACTCAGAGAGTCCAGTGTGAGTCTAAAGGTTAGTGTATGGGAAATAAGGCAGCTAAGAATAAATGTACAAATATCTTTTTCAAAAAGCCAGGTGAGTGGAACATATGAATTGACCAATGGGAAAGCGCCTATCAGCAGCATCTTCCCCTAGCCAACCCATTGCCACCCACTGGGCAGGCTCCACCATGTCAGGCAGTCCAAAAGATGCCCCAGCGGGGTGCCTTTTGTTCTCTGGACCTGGTACTTCACCCTTCCGCTCACCAAATGGTCTCCTCACCTCTGGACATACCTTCTCTCCTTTGAACTGTGATGTCTATATAAACATCCCAGCGACTATGTAGATGCCCAAGCTAACTGTATAGACATTAATACATTTTGTATAAAACATACTACAATGCTTTATTAAACATATATCTCTTGGGTAACTTTAAATATGTGGGGAAATGGTCTGGGACATTTGGGCTTGAAAACTAGGACTCTGGGTATGACACTGTGTAGCCTACCTGCAAATCATGCCTGCACATCGGGGAGAATTACAGTAACTTTGTCCCCCGAGCTCCTGCAAACAAGATAAACACATTTTGACCCAACTATTTCACCTAAAGCTCCAACTCCCAAAGTCTTATGTTTATTGGGAAATGGGAACCGATAAAACCCACAACAGGACAGGTTTTAAATATAGCAACAAGAAGATGTGAAGAATAATCCGTGAGAGCTTTGGACATTCATCACACAAAGAAACCTTCTTTCTTTGTGTGGTGAAAGTCTGAAGCTCTCACAAATTATTCTTCACATCTTCTTGTTGCAATTGTTGTTACTTATCCTAGTGCACTCCTACTTTGGTAATAGGAAGAGCGGGTGTAACCATTGTTTTGCTCAGGTTTTAAATATACATTACAATGTCCCTGGCTTATGGTGCTACTTAGCTGACAGGGACCCACGGTTTTCAGGGGTAACCAGTCAGGCCACCTTTATTTATGAAGACTGGATAACCCCACCGCCACATGCATTTCATTTTTCTACAGACTTGTAAAATTCAAACTACATCTGCAACAGATTTTTTTTTTTTACATTACTATATAATGACTTTATTTTTAATGAAAACAGTTTGCATTATGACACAGATTACCTGTTCTATATTTTTTTGTGATAACTTATTGTACAGTATGTTCAGTTAAATATATGTATTCCAGTTTTTAGTATATTGTACTGTATATCATAAAATTGTCTACCCCATATTCAAAAAAGATAAGTTCAGAAGTAATATTTTACTGGTATTCAAAAATAATGCATAAAGAGAGAAAAGAAACCTAGTATATAAGCACTCTTCTACACAACTAAATGTATAATGAATGTATTAAAATACTTTATTTGTACCAATGAATAAAAAAATGGGGTTTAAAATAAGATATATATCAAACAGTACATGACTGTCATTTGTAACGTAACTCTGGTAAGTTAGGTTGATGAAACATATGGGGATCCCTTATAGATATTCGGGATCCTTATGCTATTGTATAGCTGCCTATTAATATAGGACTAGGGCCGTCACCGAGCCACTGCTCAGAAACTGTTCTGTCCCTTTTTAGGCGGATCTGAAATGTGTGATAGTAAGCTATGATATGCTTTATTCGTCCGCTATATGTGTAATCAGTTTAAAGACAGCTGGTAGCCTCCCTGGCGGTGTGTCTATTAATAGGGTTAAGGGAGGCTTACGTTACAAATGACAGTCATGTACTGTTTGATATATATCTTATTTTAAACCCCATTTTTTTATTCATTGGTACAAATAAAGTATTTTAATACATTCATTATACATTTAGTTGTGTAGAAGAGTGCTTATATACTAGGTTTCTTTTCTCTCTTTATGCATTCTTGTTCCTACCTAGTCAGCACCTCACCTCAAACTACTAAGCTGTGCAGGTGTTCTCTGTATATATATTCAAAAATAATGCAGTAACGATATGGAAAAATACAATGCAGCGCAACGCGCACGAAATGCGTAGGAGGTCTGTTACAACTCTGTTGTTTTTTAATGGACCAATAAATAATTAATTTTTGTACTACTTTTTGACCCACTCTCCTGGCTGTGCACTATATCTCCTGTTTTTGCTTATCCTGATTTGAACTGGAAACCTGATTCCTGAGTATTATATTGCAAGGACTTTTCTAACAAAAACAGCAGCCATTAGTTATCTCATTAGAATTGTCTTAAAGCCATGATAAATTACCACTGCTTTAAGTTAGCTTAACATGACACGTATTACACCTGTCTTATCTAAATAGAAAGGGGGAGAGAGAGAGGGTGCATAGTGGGGGAAGGAGAGAGGGGGAAGAGGGGGGGAGGGGATGAGAATGAGGGGAAGAAGGAGGAGGGAGGACAGAGCTAACTCCACCTTTAGGTGTGACTAAGTAACAGGCATTAATAGAGGGAAAACCTCTTTTGTATGTTATTAACATCTCTTATATTAATGCAAGAGCTGTTACAGCTGAAAACAGCAGTTTGTGTACTTTGAAGATGCACATTAGCCTCGTTAAGTTAATAACGGTGCAAGTCAAACTCAATTTCTGTTGCTTTTGGTTGCCTCTAACGTTATCATCATTTAGTTATAAAGCACCAACGTATTCCGCAGTGTGGTACAATGGGAGTACAGAATTATGTACATTACATAAACAAATACATACAAATTAGGACAAGGAAGTGTAAACTGGTACACAAGGTAATGAAGGGCCCTGCTCAGGAGAGCTTGAAATCTAGAGAGCCTATTTACAAAGTTCAAATTTCTCCAGCTATGCTAGATCCGTCAAAAAAATATTTAATTTGTATTGGGGAAGAAATGAAAGGACAAATAAAAACAGAATAAAAAATAAATGGCATTCTGAAAAGAAAACACCCTTGATGATTTTATTAAGAGGGATATTAGAAGTACATTTTGTTCCACATTAAAATAGATTTATATCATAATTTTAGCAAACTTTGATACATTGCAGTTTATCTATTTTTTCTGTTTCTACCATATTTGCCAGTAAAGGTTACTTACTAATCAATATTCAAAATAGATTTCTGCTCTATAACATGATTATTTTTCTCAATAAAATTGATGGGGTAACGAGTTGAGGCAAGACTATTCATATCTGGGAATTAATATAGAGAACATCTGCAAGAAGCACAGAACTGATTAACCACAAAGAAATATTAGCATGTCAGAAATTAAACTTAGAAACAGGACAAAAATGAAAATGATAAAATGGATTAATGTTGGAATTGTAGTGCGTTATCCTTCTTTATGTTTTGAACTTTATACTTCTAAACAAAAGTTTCCTTACAGAATGTAAAAGGAAACAATCACAGCACATTTGTATAACTTCCTACTATATATAAAATCTTTGACAGTTCTAGTATAGTATAATACATGTTGGCTTGGTCTGTGATTCGGCATGTTTCTTGACACGCTATACATCAATATATCGCTTTCAGGTGTTTTCACATTATTTGTTATTTATTGCATTTTTAAGAATATTCACACCAGTGTCGGAGAGTGCTAAATTAAACAAAAAACTGAATGGATTAGCCAGAATATTTAAGATGAGCAAAGTAAATTATTTTGTCTGATCTGTGTCTCCCCCAGTACTCAAATTGGTCTCTTCGCGCCAAACCTAAAATATACACTCTGAGAAGCAATGTGGTGAAAAACCTCTCAGTTTATTAACAAGGCTTACCAATAATTTAACACTTTAAAGATACAAACAACCCCAGCAAACCCATCAGCTTGCCATGTCCAAATGAAATACAAAACTACATGGGATACCCATGATTAAACCCCATATCATCATAAGAACCATGAAAGCTGTTGATCCAACAAATACACATCACTTTGAGAAGACACTCCCATAACTGACACCTTAGCTCGGCATTAAATAGCACCCCCGAAAACAACAGCTTAGCAGATCCAACAATATAATGTATACCCTGTTCATTTATGTAACTGTATTTGTAACCATGTATTATTTGTTTTACTCTGTGCCCAGGACATACTTGAACACGAGAGGTTACTCTCAATGTATTACTTCCTGGTAAAATATTTTATCAATAAATACAATAAATAATAAATAAACAACCTCCAAAAAATGGAGCCCAATCCCAACAGAAGGCCGTCTCACCACCATCAAGAACATTTAACTCCACTTAAACTGCAGTAGCCTTGTGGCAATCACCAGCTCCATATCTCTCTTTAAACTCAACTGCAGGCTCAAGTTAAAAGTATCCATACTATCTCTGATATTGCATACCATCCCATTGAAATAGACTGTTTACCCTCCTAAATAATTATGCCTGGTTGACAGCCTGCACAACTGCTGCTATAGGTTTATCAACTACCTCTCCACAGCCCTAAAAGTACATTCCTTGCACCAATACATACTATTTAAAGAGAATTAGAATGTAAGAAGGGGCTTCTTTACATTTGTGTCTTCATGCATCTATCTGTATTATATTCACTGTATTGTATTTGTATTGTAATATGTTACATAATTGGAATGCGCTGTGTAACTGGTTGGCTCTATAAAAGAAAAAAAAGACATATGCACATTATTTTTTACTAGACAAAGAAAGGGTCATACAATACAGTAACTCATTAGCTTAATTTATTTAACCTGAGCAAGGTCATTATCCCCTAGATTCTAAAATAAAAGTCCAAAAGATTCCTAAAACCTTTATTTCTCAACAGCAAGGGGAGCAACTGAGACTGCTTTTACAAATCCAGGACACCTTAACATGATCCTCACTCATACCCTATTGCTTCCTGCCTTTTTGCAGCTCATTTCACCTCTCAATGAACGTAAGAGTCTTCACAGATCCAAGCACCAAAATCATGGAACCTGAACAAATTGAAATAGAGAAAATATTAAGATACCCAGACCTTTCTAATGAATCAATGAAGGCCTTGTTTAACTCTTACAATGTCCAGCACCGATTCTCACTCTTTTTTTTATGACAAAGCCAAACTTTGTAACCTCAGACACTGCTCCAATGAGAAATGAATGAGAAATGAATGAGAATGATCTTCACCCTACTGTAGCTTAACTTAAACAAAAAATGATCGAGTGGACTACCGCTTGCTATGAAAAGAAGTTTGGGAACTCACCAGATATGAAGGTTAAAAAAAGTCTTTAATGAAAACTACATAAAATGACAAAACTCCTCCTCCCACATGTTTCACGCACACTATGGTGCTTTTTCAAGGAGTGTGCACTGGAAGACAACAGTTCAATTATATACCTATCCCACAACACAAATTCCGCTGCTGATAATTATCTAAGTGACACATCTATGCATGTAATTAGATCAGATTTAAATGATAAAGGTCAGCATTGTCAATCATAAGCAAAAAAGAGCAAAGGAGAGAAGGAAAAGAAACCAACAGAAAAAATACCATAGATGTATCATAACAAACTTGATCAATAATGTATCTAATAAAACAATGATCAAGAATGAATAAAGTAATTAAGAAAACTATTGCATGTAGTAATGAAGTCTCCTGACTAACAAATCAAAATATTAGCGGTGTTTCACCCAAACCTATAATTAAAATGACAATCTTCGTTATAAAGCCTTCTGTGGATAATTTATTTAAATATAGTCCAAAGAAGCCCAAATATACTTATAAAATACTTAGAGTTATACATGAATCCACTTAACATGGATAATAATTCAAGATATTGGGCCATCAATTACATAACATACTATGACAAAAAATGATCAAAATTAGCTTTCTATAACCAAGTCATAATAATGGTAAAGGGGAAACACAGACCCTCGCATATACCAGGTAACCCTTAGTGATAAATCAGCAGCAAACAGTCACTGGACGGCGTACTCACAATCCAGAATCCAGGTAAGTCTGAAGTCTCCGGTATAGGCTGCGTGCATCCAGGAATAACAGGAACAGGTAAGCAGGAGAAAAAACTAGGAGCACAGCAATGAAAAACGAGAACTGGAGGCCAAATGAAAAAATAACAAAAATTTAATGGGATATCAACTATTTAAAAGAGAAACCTCTAACGCATTTCTCGCAGGGTGCGCACTATGCGAGAAACGCGTTAGAGGTTTCTCTTTTAAATAGTTGATGTCCCATTAAATTTTTGTTATTTTTTTCATTTGGCCTCCAGTTCTCGTTTTTCATTGCTGTGCTCCTAGTTTTTTCTCCTGCTTACCTCTCCCTCTGATGTAAGAGGGAGACCCTATTGCCCCTTCTGGGGTGGGATCGAACATGTTCAAGGGCCACACATTTGAAATTCGTTAAAGTGCCTTTCTGGCATATACTAAAATGTTTAGATACAGGGTTTAATTGGTCCATCTTCACAATTAATCTCATATGTTCAGGGGATCTTTCTTTGAGGGTTCTGGTGGTAAGCCCTACATATCTCATATTGCAACCACAGGTCAGCATATACACAACAAAATTTGTTTTACAAGTTATAAAAGACAATATTCGGAACTGTTTTGTCCCCTCTTTATTATCAAAGCTCTCTGTTTTTTGGACACATTTGCATATTTTGCATTTGCCACATGCAAAACAACCCCGAAAATTTGGAAAAGGTTGACTATTAGGTTTCACAATGGGTCTCAGCATACTCGGAGATAGCATATTGGCTATTGTAGAGGATTTTTTTAAAACAAATTTAGGATGAATAGTAGCCATGTCTTTCAAAAGTGGATCGGTGAGCAAAATATGCCAATATTTCTTGATGATTGATTTAATATTATTGGCCTGGATGCTGTAGTCAGTAATAAAGAGGGGAGGATTCCTACTAGATGTATAAGAATTGTGATCGTCAGTCCCAACTCCCCTACTGTAGCTCTTGATGAAAATGTATTAGGGTTGCAATTAATCAGGTCCTCCCTGCGTTTAGATCTAGCATTAAGGTATGAATCTTTCAAGATAACATTGTCATATCCCCTCAGTAGAAATCTATCTGTAAGTTCTTTCGATATCAGGTCAAAATCTGCCAACGTGGAACAGTTACGTCGCAAGCGCAAGAACTGTCCACGTGATATGCCCGAAAATAAACTGCGATGATGACAACTGTGTGCGTGTAATAAAGTATTTTTTGAATTTGGTTTCCTGTACACATCCGTAGACACCTTCTAATCAAGATCCACAAATAAACACAAATCCAGAAAATGAATGTGGTGAAAGTGATGTGAGTGTGGGAATGTGAGATTAAAGGGATTGGTGTTGAGTGTAGCAATAAATTGGTGTAATTGTGAGACGGTACCAGTCCAAACTATGAGGAGGTCGTCTATGTAGCGGTGATAGGATGTGATGAGATGTCTGAAGGGATTCCCATCTCCAAACACGTGGGACTGCTCCCACCACCCCATAAAGAGGTTGGC
Source organism: Ascaphus truei (assembly GCF_040206685.1). Taxonomy (NCBI): domain Eukaryota; kingdom Metazoa; phylum Chordata; class Amphibia; order Anura; family Ascaphidae; genus Ascaphus; species Ascaphus truei. The sequence goes on along the minus strand of NC_134483.1, from coordinate 155,023,483 downwards.
ATATGAGGGTGCAAAGCACGTCCCCATAACTGTCTCACGTGTTTGGAGATAGAACTTCCCACAAGACATAAAGTAATTGTGTGTAAGGAGAAATACTGTTGCGGTTAAGCATAATCTAAAGCTTAACCGCAATTGTTTGGGGCTTTTTTTTTTAGCCGCCGAACTTGGCCACGCGCCAGCTCCGTCTCGCGGCCACGCGCCGGCCGTTTCTCTGTTCAGCGCTAATGGCGCTGAACAATGGAAGCGTCTGCGGCGCCGAAAAAAAAGCCAGCGTCTGCACGGGGTTTAAAAATACCCGCGGTGGCGGCCGCTTTAGACTCAGGGCGGCCGCCACTGTAGTATACTATCTAAGAGAAAAGTGATGTGTGCAGGTGATAAACTAGAGTGATGTTCTAAATAATTTCTGGCCGCTGTAATGCCATGTTCATGTGAAATAACAGTGTATAAGTAAGAAACATGTAATGTGACCCATAAATAATTAGGTGCCCAAGTGTAATCGTGAAAAAGTGATAAAACGTGAGAGGTGTCAAGAAGGTAAGATGGTAACGCGTGAACTAGTGGCTGAAGAAAATGATCAACATAAATGGATAAATGTTCACCTAGTGAGCCAATTCTTTAAACTATAGGTCACCCAGGAGGTGAGGTGAGGGTTTTGTGAATCTTGGGAAGGTGATGGAATATAGGGATCACAGGATGTGTACATGAAAGATATTCAAACTCATTGATTGAAAGGACCTGAAGAATTCTTCCCATGTCCAAGAGCTCAAAAAGTTCCCTGGAAAAGGAAGAGATAGGGTCTGAGCTAAGCAAAGTATAAGACTGAGGGTCACTCAATTGACGTAATGCTTCACGTACATAATAATCACGTTCCATCACCACCACGGCTCCACCTTTGTTCGCTTTTTTAATAACTAAGGAAGAATTCTCTCTAAGGCTTTTAATAGCATTCCGTTGCTGGCAAGATAAGTTATTAAGAAAAACCTTAGTATTGTTGATGGTTGTATAGCCTTGGGAGAGAAGAATTAAGTCTCGTTGGACCGCTGATTGGAAAACATCAATCGCATGGCCCTTGAGAAAAGTGGGACAAAATGTGGATTTATTTTTTAACCCTGAGTCAGTCCTACCCAAAAAGTCATTTTGAATGTCTCTTTCTTCAAGAGTGCAATTTAAAAGTTTGGTCAGATCTTGTATGTGTATATTTCAAATGTGTGGCCCTTGAACATGTTCGATCCCATCCCAGAAGGGGCAATAGGGTCTCCCTCTTACATCAGAGGGAGGCATATTGGATTTTTACTTTAAACACTTTAACACCTAAGGGTTTAAATGTCCAATGGGATTTGAAACATTTTCTATGATTCTTGACTGTCAGGTTTATCTTGTCATCTTATCCCCATTTTTCCTCCATTCCCTTCCCTTTCCCTTCCTTCCCTCCCTCCCCCACCCTCCATTTCTTCAAACCCCCCCTTCCCTCCTCCCCTTCCCCTCTTTACCTTCCCTTCCTTGACCCACATCTGATCTTCAGTTATTAATATCATTTATTTATTTCTCTGTAGTTTTCAGTTTATTCTGTTCAGAATGCAGTTTCTTTTAATAATAAAAAATGCTTTTGAATGATATGGGTTTGTGTTTCCCTTTATCATTATTATGACTTGGTTATAGAAAGCATCGTTTTGATCATTTTTTGTCATAGTATGTTATGTAATTGATGGCCCAATATCTTGAATTATGATTGAAATTATGATCCATGTTGTTATGTGGATTCATTTACAACTCTAGGTATTTTATAAGTATATTTGGGCTTCTTTGGACTATATTTAAATAAATTATCCACAGAAGACTTTATAACCAAGATTGTCATTTTAAATATAGGTTTGGGTGAAACACAGCTTATGTTTTGATTTGTTAGTCAGGAGACTTCATTACTACATGCAATAGTTTTCTTAATTACTTTATTCATTCTTGATCATTGTTTTATTAGATACATTATTGATCAAGTTTGTTATGATACATCTATAGTATTTTTTCTGTTGGTTTCTTTTCCTTCTCTCTTTTGCTCTTTTTTGCTTATGATTGACAATGCAGACCTTTATCATTTAAATCTGATCTAATTACATGTATAGATGTGTCACTTAGATAATTATCAGCAGCGGAATTTGTGTTGTGGGATAGGGATATAATTGAACTGTTGTCTTCCAGTGCACACTCCTTGAAAAAGCGCCATAGTGGGCGTGAAACATGTGGGAGGAGGAGTTTTGTAATTTTATGTAGTTTTCATTAAAGACTTTTTTAACCTTCATACCTGGTGAGTTCCCCAACTTCTTTTCATAGCAAGCGGTACTCCACTCGATCATTTTTTGTTTCTGTTTCTGCCTGGATCGGAGGACACCACCGTTTTCACCATTGTTGCGGGAGGAATGGATTAGTGGTGACACCTTGTGAGCGTGTGGCTCTACGCCACTTTATTTGGAAGGAGACGGGGGTAAGATGTAGCTTCTCAGGGGGTCACACAGCCTGGTGGGAATCCAACCTCTCTGTAAGTACCCCGCTTCTTATACCTTGCTTAACCGCTTGGTTTTTCTCCCCTCTTCCTTCATCTATACTTCCTGTATATGTACCGGACATTGCTATTATCAATTTAAAAGACTGTTATTTGAATTCACTTACCTTTTTGCTTTTGGAGCTGATATTCGTTTTTTGTTCTGTGTATCTTAACTTAAACCATCTATGCAATTTTCCAAAACACTTTAATATTAAAACCTAGACAACGTAAAACAATTCTGAGACACCAGGTAAGTAACAGAAAACATATATATTCTATTCTGCTCTCCTATTACTTTAGGTAGGGATATAATCAAGGTGCAATAGAGGAAAAATGTACATGGTTTAACAAATTGGTCCCAAAGGGATCAAGAAAAAGACCCTCCAAATGCATTCACTTAATGATAGTATAAGGCTGATAAGGTAAGTATTAGGAATTACAATGGCTCTTATAGAGATATCAGGGTCTTAATAAAAACAAAAATAACAACATTTTATTACATCAAATACGTGACAATGTGAAAATAATTCGAATAAAAACAAATGCTTAAAAATCCCCGTAGAGGAGTGGTAATATTGATTATCTTTAATGCCAAAATGTATAGGCAATTAGTTTGTATTTATTTTAAATCAGTGGTAAAGTCCCAATATTACTGCGACATCAGCAGAGTACTGTTGTCTTCAAATATAATCTGAGAAAATCCTTAGTTATAATTAAGGATAGTGTATGGCACTGTATATGTGCTGCCTCCAAGTGACTCAAATATAGCACATGAGATCATCAGTCATTTGTCGCTAGTGAATCACTAGGTTGCAGATTTCTAATATTTAGATAAAGTGCTTCACCAAATAATATCACATAGATTGGAGTATCACATAAGTTGGAAATGTCATATGCATTCCTTATTTCTAGACTGGATATACAGTAATATATAAAACGTTCTATTATGACACACAATGTCTCTCACATTAAGTGCATTTCAGTCTTCTAATAGGCATTTTTTGCAGATTTGCATATGGAGTTTGCACAAGTGTGTCCAAACAGTGGATGTATAAGGTGATTGTAATGGGAGTTAATTCCACCAAAATAGACCTGTCCATATATATAATAAAATCCAATCTCAATTGAAATGTTGATATAGGAGTCATATATATAGTAATCTTATAAACACTTGCCCCTATAATACATTCTTCATATGCCAATCCAATTTTGGCTTAGCCTCTACTCTCTAAATTGCCAAAACTGTTAATACAAACCACCTATATTCAATTATGACACTACAAATTTCTATCTTGTAAGGTATAGCAAATAGTATTTGCAGTCAAATAGTAAGTGTCTGTAATAGGTGTGTTTAAGCTGGCTAAGAGAGAAAGCAGTTTATAATAAGAGGCAATGTATACAGGCATGTGTGTGTAACCACACTGCCACGGTGGGTCAGAAGTGGAGGAGGCGAAGAAACAAGCCGTATTCTCGTAGCTGATGTCGGACTCCGATGACATCACCGATCGTGACGCTCTACTTTATGACGCGCGTTTCGCGAGGCAACTCGCTTCTTCAGATGGGGAGGAGTCACCAGGTAAGTACCTACCCCCTGTGCTCTAACTGGTAGATTGAACTAACTTTCAGTTAAACCAAGCTACAACCACTTACAATAACCTCTCTTATCTGTCTTAGACCTCCTGATAAAAAACAGCAGCTTATTCCCCCTACTAAGATATGTTCCTTCATCAAGCCATCTGTTTCTACTTTTGAGACCACCAGAAGCTCACTTACCTGCAACCCCCCCAAAGAATGCCAATGAAAAAGCAGCACTAAACCAAAAAAAAAAAAAAAACAGGAGCACACAAACTTGGTTATTTTTACCAAATCTTCCAACATTATTCGAATGATCAGTGTGATGATAGGGGTAGATTTGGCTGCCATTACCCTTACCTGTCAATTATATAATGTATTTATGTACTGTAGTGCTGACGAGTATTCTAAAACAAATCTGGGGCAATCACCAACAAGACCCAGGTACATGCTGGGTACATCCTGGGTACATGCTGCAACATTTCAGTGACATTTCTGCAGACAGACTAATGGCCCATCAGATTAACAGCGGGGGTCCCTGGCAGTTCCATTCAAACTGAATGGGACTGCCAGGGACCTTTGCTGTGCTAATCCGATGGGCCATTAGTCTCTGCAGAAATGTCACCGAAATATTGCAGCATGTACCCATCATGTACCTGGATCTTGTTGGTGATAGCCCCAGATTTTCCAAGGCAAGTTTAAGGCAAGTTTTAGAATACTCGTCGGTGCACCTGTATGTACAGTTTATTGCAGCAATCCTATACAGTATATGTTCCTCTTACACTATATAAAACAGTGGCGTACAGCTCTGTCCATGAGTGGGAACTTGTAGGGGTTAACTCTCTCTTGCAAAATGATCTGTAATCACATCAGAGTTTGGTATTGTAGGCCTGAACACTGATGGGATTAGGCCCACTGCTGAGGAACCAGGGAGAGAGTGGCCACCTGCAGAGTGGACATGCTCTGCAAAAAGCTATAAGGCATGGGGCTGTATCTGTATTATTTGCCTGTGGAATTGGATTGTTTCAGCATTGTCTGGGCCCACCTTCAACTGCAGTAATCTCATCAACTAGGTCTAGAACCATGTGCAGAAACCAGGAATATTGGTCCTACTCAGATTAGCTGGCAACTCCTTGATTGGCACAGATGAGTAAATCCCATAGTCCTCCTCAGCCGCAAGTGAGTTATTCTTGACTGGATATTCTTTGTGAATGCTGTGAGCTGACAGGGGACTGACAGAGCCCCTGTAAATGAAAAGCTGACAGGGAGTTAGCAGAATGGAACTGAGTAGACCAATTGCAGGGTCTGGAGCATCCAGTGTTGCTGCAGTCTATGTGTGCAGTGTTGGTCGGAGCTGTTTGGAGTAAAGTAACAGGGGGAATTAAAAAAACTGCTAATCAATGGAGAGCAATAATACAGGGGGTGGGAGAGAGGTGGGAACAAGCTCTTGTGACAGTCTAGTGAGTGGAGTGGTGCTAGGAGGATTAGGTAAATGGATACAAAATGAATTGCCTATGCAAGAAAAGAGCCCCTATAAACAAACACTCACCTCCAGAAAATTAGTGTATATGTTGTAATGATAATAAAATGTAACCTTTAATTTGGTTGTAATAACATAGAGGTGAACAAACAAAGATGTGTGAACATAACATAAAGCGATACAAAGCTCAATCTAATAATGGATCACTGTGTGAACCCAGTCTTGAAGGGGTTATTTACAGTATGAATACCTCTAAATTAGTTAATTAATTTGATATGTTAGCCAGAGACAAGCAGCCTCACCAGGTACTCTATGGCCTAAAACTGGTAGCCCATAGTGAGAAGATAAGCAAGTTTAGTTTGAGATCAAGAGACAGGCATGGACTGATATGTCCTGTTGCTCAGTGTCAATAATAATTGACATAGTTGGTTACCACTACTAGTAGCCTAGTAGAATTGCTACCTTAAAGTGCACTTATGCCATGTCGTTGTCAGTAATCTTCTCCATTAATACTGTGCCTAATACAGGGCAATGTGTATATTATCTACAGATAAACCTTGGATTGCTATAAACATTGCTATACTGTAGATGTATTGCCAGCTTAGTGAAATAAGGTCTTGGTATCTGTAGAGTAAATGTGTCCGGTATACCCCTAAGTAGGTAAATTCCTTTCGGGATATTGGCCAATAGATATGTGCGCCTGATAAGACATGTGTGCATAGTTATAATAATTTGCACACTTATATCAGGGTGGTAACGGATATATGACATCATTAACATACTCTAACTGAGCCTGAACTATTGGTCTGTTTATCGAACAGGGCTGCTTTTTAGCAGTATATATTGTTCTCTAGTATCAGTGGTATATACTCAGTAAGTATGTCAGCTTTACTAAGTCCTACCTCACAAACATGTTTAATTATGTTAGTTGTCTGTGAAAACACCAGGACTGGCCGTAGCCGTATGTATTGCTGTCTAATACCACTGGGATGCACATTGATACCCTGACAACCAAGACCTATGCCAAACTAGGGGTACTTTACAGGAACAAATCCTCCCTAAGTCTCCTGGTCAGAAAGCGTATCGCACAGCAGATTCTAATGCCAATTGTTGACTATGGAGACATAGTTTATGGATTTATATTTAGATGTATGTTTTTTAAATATAATACATATTTAATTATTGGTTTAAGCAGGAACAACCCTTAAGCCTATGTATGCTGCTTTAAACACAGCTTTTAAGAGAAGACTGGGGTAAGATGCAAAGCCAGTAAACCCACTCTTTTGTCACTTTTTTACCCACCATAACCTTTATAAGTGTGGTGAATACCTACTCTTAATCTCAAACCAGCAGAGCCAGCAACCAACCTCACACTGATGATACCCATCAAGGTTGAAACATGTCTGTGAGTGGGTTTACTGGCTTTGCATCTTACCCCAGTCTTTGCTTAAAGCTGTGTTTAAAGCAGCATACCTTGGCTTAAGGGTTGTTCTGTAATAGGAGCCTAAGATTAAAGGTGGCACTGTGTGCTCATTTGCATGTAATTTCCCAGAATCCCTTGCTGCAGGGGAAGTGCTGTGTGCTGGGTGATAATGGTGAAAGACAGGGTTGCAGACCTGTCTAAGACATGCAAATAAACATACAGGAATATTTACAGTTGCTATATGCTTTACTGTGGAGGGTTTTTGTCACTTGTTTTACCCACCATAACCTTAATAAGTGTGATATATATATATATATATATATATATATATATATATATATATATATATATATATATATATATATATATATTATATATATGCACAAATATACATACATACATATATACACATATATATATGACAGTCCTGTTGGCGAACATTTCTCTGACTCTGGCCATAAGATGAACGATCTGAGGGTTGCCATACTCAAAGGTAATCTTAAAACCCCGAAAGAGAGACGGTTGCATGAATACAAATGTATGCAACTGTTCGGGACACTTAGCAGTGGCCTAAACAGAGATCAAAAATGTATGAGTCATTACTGACACTAGTGAACTCTCATCCCATGAGCACTAAAGGCCATGTCTGTACATACTGTGCTATATGTATGCACACACAGCTGTCTCTCACACATACTAATACTCCTTGTTCTTCCATCCCTACACACCAACAGGGACCACTAAGTATCCAAACACACTTTTAGTTGTGCTACAAACTCTCACATTTCCACACCCACCCACGCCATTTATATCCACTCCCACTCCACACACACCTTGTGTAAAGCACTGTATATACTGTGGGCTCTCCATTCATTTTTATTCACACTGATACACATACACACTCTTTCTTCACTTGCTTTCAGTAACCTTTTGACACCTCTAGCCATAAAACACATCCACACCGGGGGAAGGAACAGCACAGATAACATTCCAAGAGACACTGTTTTTAATTATACCTTTTGCTTCATTCATTGTAACATCGCCGGAAGAAGAGATCAGTGTATCTCGAAAGCTCGCACAAATAAAAGCATTTCGTTAGCCACAGAACGGTATCATCTATTTATTTTTTGATCATATATATATATATATATATATATATATATATATATATATACATACATACATACATACATACATACATACAGTTTACACACAGTACTGTACATTATACAGAAAGTTATTTAGTCAAGTGAGTTAAAGATAGTTTGGTTAATCTAATTTACCAGGGAAGGAGACATCACACATGAGATGCTTGTGAGACATGAAAAGTGTTTCTGCCTCACAGAACAGCCTTTCAGATTAGATCTTAAAATGTCTATAAAGTGATATTTTCATCCTAGTGTAGCAGCATAAATTTCCCAAATGTGCTCTTCAATTTTCTGTCCTTCTAGGAACCAAGCCGCAATTGAAAGAACCGTACTGTGGCATTAGAATACATTTTACTTGACTGTAATTATGAATATTTTAAGTTGGTGTACACAAGTGGTGAAAATTGTAATGGCATGATGGCAACATAAGACCCTACACAAACTGGAGCAACCTTAAATATGTCACTTTATCTGATTGTACCATAGCTACAAAATATAGGGAATTGAAGCACTTTATACATGTTTCTCTAGGTACAACATTAGTGTACATGCATTGTAAGAAATGAAGAAATACATACAGTAATATAGTTATTTGAGTATCCATAAAAAAGCACTGCATACAAATGGTTAATGAACTTGTTAGCTAAGAACTGGCTAAATTTAATATAAAATAAAAGAAAACTTTCAAAATCAATAAATGCATACTATATTAGTCAGTCACTGAACTCTAAAGAAAAAAAAATCACTGTCAAGTAAGTACAGTATGAGGTACAGTTTCTTAACCAAGTAAAATAACCTGACAAGTAAAGTGTTAGGCAGTTGACCTACTTTGGCTTTATTCATTGTTGCATTCACAAGCACCTTATGGTCTCTAACTATTAAATTGCATGCATTTTGTTCCGGAAATCACGAAAGATAAATTATACCTGCTGATATTAAGAGTAGATAATATTATCATAAATATGTTCTAGTAAAACAAACATGAACATTTTGAACAATGGTGTAATAGGTGCACAGATAATTCATAAAATATTTTTTGAGGTCTAATTACTGTTCATTTGCCTATTCAATTCATTCTCATAATTGTGTTCTCTATACTGTATTGTATCCTAAAAGCGCAATTTGTACAACTTGCTAATTTTAAAGAAAATATTATACTGTTGACTTCTAATTTATGTAATCATGCATATCCGCAAAACAAATTACTACAATTTTGTATTGCATTTGCATCCAGTTTGTTTTTAAGATAATGTTTATGAAAACTCTTTATTAATGTTAGCGCACAGGACTGATCTTTTATTTCACAATGGCATACCATATTAGCTGCAACAGTTCACTATTTGAAGATGTGTCACAGTTAAATTTGGTCAAAAAAACTATTCTGGGTTTAAATCCAACTCTCCATCTCATATGCTCTTTATTGAAATAAATCAGTAGTTACACTAAAGTATGCTACAATATCTAACTTTCATTTATCGATCACAACATATTAAAAAAAAAAGAAATAACTTTTACTCTTAATTAATTACCCTGTTATGAAAAAAATTAATAAGATCAGGGAATCCGCACTCATGCAGTCTCGTGGATCTCAACTTTAAAGGAACCCCTTGCAGCTGTGTAAACGGAACAATACCCCATACACTCCTGAATGAGATGCACTCACAGACTATGGGAAAAATGCTCAATACAGGGTATAAGCCAAAAAGTAAATGATTTAATGCAAGCAGAAGATAATACAAAATAAACTTAGAGTGATGTAGCACAAACGGGTAAATGATAATAGACCCTTCACAGAGGTGGTGAGGGACAAGGAATACAGGGACAGGGAGTGGGGAGACAAAAAAACAAGGTATAGGGGTGGAGGGTACAAATATGAAGTGGTGTGAGGGTAATCAGGGGGGCAACGTTTTGGGGAGAGACCCCTTCCTCAGGCCCATTCCCTCAGGTCTGTATGGACCACAAGGTACTTCCCTTGACCCTGTATCCCCAACCACCAGAGCAGCACCTAGTAATCAAATTATATGTACAATCAAAGTCAAGTATAAGCTTTAGAATCCAGAGTCCACACGAGTGTAAACGCTGTTTAGGTAAAGAATCAAACCGTCAGCTTCTCTGCAGTAGTAAGTCCTCTCTCTCTCTCTCCTGTTTAATGGGACTGCTCAAAGGAGAGGACTTACAGTATTACTGAAAGAGAAGCTGATGGCCGGCTAGGCACGAGCATGCCTGGGTGAGCGGTCACGACGTCACAGAGCTGGTTCGCCCTCATTGGGCGAACCGCTCATGTGACGCGCTAACGAGCAGCAAAATCAATTTTGCTTGCTCTAAGCGCCAAACAGGTGCAGGCGCTTGCTCACGCTGGCCACACACATTGCCGCAATGTGTTTCATCGTTGCCAGCGTCAGCGCGCCCGCCACTCAGCGCCACCCTGGCCGAGGCCTAAGCATTCACAGCTTGGAGCCAGGGGTGAGCTCTCTCTCTTTACAGTGCAAAGCCGCCACCTATGAGGGATGCCAGCATTGGCAGAATAAGCCCTCACAGGAACCAATACACAGTAATGAATAATATACACACAATGTATATAACTACAGTAGTCTTTACTGTACACACACTAACAAATAACAACCACATAGAATAACAATACTCATGTACCCACAGTGTACACCCAATGACCCAACCGTGGTGGTTCCCAACAAAGTACTGAGAGTGCGGTGGCACCAATACCCTAGTGTCTGACCCAGCATGACCCAACCGAATGTGAGGTAGCTCTACCCCTGTGAACTGTTTGTGCATGGGTAAACCTTCCTGGGCACTCTTGTACCCAGGTGCACCTGACGGCCCGGGGGCTGGCGGTACTGCGGGGGCCTGGCAGTACTGTGGGGGGGGGGGCAGCCGCAGGGATGCCGGCGGCTGGCGCTGGCCGCAGGGGGTGGCGGTACTGCAGGTGGGGGTTGGCGGTACTGCATGGGGCTGGCGGTACTGCGGGGGCCCGGCAGCTGGTGGTGCTGTGGGGGGGGGTGTGCCGCAGGGGGTGGCAGTACTGCAGTGCAGGGGCCTGGCGGCTGCTAACCTTGCCCCTTGCCACCTGTCTGGCTCATGCACGTGCCGGGCCTCCCTCTCCTGCCAGCCCATCAAAGCTTAGCCCGGCTGACTTCCGGAGCTGCAGTTAGAGAGACCCGGCGCCGGGTGCAGCCACACTGAGTTTTTTTTTACGGCCACACAGGGGTCCCAGGCGACCCAGGACGCCAACACCAGCTGCCCCCCCCCCCCTGTTTGCAGCCCTGATTGTATCATATAAACTTGTTAAAACCTTGGAAGGATAGTGAAATCCTGGTTGCTTTACCCTGACGAAGCGCCATTGGCGCAAAACGTACGTCGGTACGTGGTACGTGATGACGTCGATGCTCTGATGTCATCAGGGTGCGCGGAAGTGGGGATAACGTGTGGTGTGGGACTGCAGTCCTTAGCAACTCAGGATAACCAGGTCGTATGTCTCCCGTCAGCTGCATAGCCTTAACCTTGCCATCCAATCGTTTTGCACTTTATTATCAGGATTATCTAGGTAATACATTGCGGCCATATATGGAGCATTAGCTACGGATGCATAAGTAATACCGACGCTATATGACAGTAAGAAACTTACATGCAGGCACAATGGCGTGCGGTCAATACAAACACTGTGCATACATATAGCTAAAAACGATACGATTTGGGGGTTTATAGGCACGCACATACCAGATATACTAAGGGTGCTAAAGGCGTACACAGTGGTGTATACTCATATGGTGATTCACACCAGAAGTGATTGCCTGAAACTGGAAAATCTATGGGTAATGAACCAAATAGACATGAGTAAGATTCTTTATTTATGCATATTTCAACTCTGACGACTTGAAGACGTTTCTCTGGTGTATTTGCTTTGATGCAAACAGGTCTCACTACACACTGGTAAATATACCTATACTACTCCTCCCCCACTTTCTGTCGCCCCCCCCTTTCCCTTTCCCTCCCCGTTTTAGCCACACAGTGGTTGTCTTATGATTTTGCTTATGATAGATGTGTTTAATAAAAGTTTTTAAGTATTTAAGGCATGGCTATGGGGGAAACCCCAAGGATTGAATTATTCCTAGCCAATTATTTTTGATAATAGTGAGTGCACATAGGACTCATTTAGGCCACATCTGTGACCTTCTCCTGTACCCAGCAACTTACCAAGAAACAGGTAAGAGCATTTCTAGGTCTGACGGGTTACTACAGAATGTTTATCCAAAATTTTGCCACAGTTGCTGCCCCTTTAACAGACCTCACAACAGCAAGATCCCCAGTTAAAGTTAAGTGGTCTCCAGAGGAAGATCAGTATTTTAAGTCATTGAAAAAAAGCTCTATGTGCCCAACCTGTCTTGGTAACCCCAGACTTTTCTAGAGAGTTCGTAGAACAGACAGATGCTTCTGATGTGGACTTAGGGGCTGTACTTTCCCAAGAATACCAGGGTGAGGAACACCCCAATTACTTTTTGAGCAGAAAGTTAAACCCACAAGAAAAGAACTACTCCATAGTAGAAAAGGAAAGTCTGGCAATAAAGTGGGCTTTAGAGGCTCTTCGTTATTACGAAGAAAATTCATGTTAATTACAGACCATGCTCCTCTTACTTGGATGTCCCAGAATAAAGAAAAAACTCAAGGGTGACCAGGTGGTTCCTTAGTTTCCAGTCCTTTAATTTAACTGTGGAACACAGGGCTGGTCTGAAACAGGAAAATGCTGATGGGATTTCCAGGGTGCACGCCTTAATGTTCATGGTCGCTCACCCAAATAGGAATGAGCTGTGGGGGAGGATATGTAAGAGGAAAGGTGGTAAAATTGTAGAGGGGAGGTATATATCACCTGCTTTGGCAAATTATACCTGCCCCTACTAATAGTTAAATATCCAGGGGAGGTTCTTCAAGCACAGCCAGGTGCAGATCACCTGAACTTAATTAACAGAGTTTAAGATAAGCCAGGCTGAATCAATTCTCCCCTCTCCCCTATTCCAGCTAAGAAGGCTGGATGCTACACACAGGCACAGGCCTGCAGCAGGTTTGTTTATAATATCTGTGTTTTATTATTTGGTAAGTGGGGAAGCCACCCAAAGTTAGCTAGAGAATTACTGTCTAGTTAATGCTCATATAGAGCAAGGATTTATTTTGATTCTTTTGCTTATCCTGATTTTTGTTGACTGGAGTGCCAAATAAAAAAAAAGACAAACAACAAATGTTGCATTGACCTGTGATTGCGGTTTACCATAATAAAAACCAGGGGTTTTAAGTATCCCAGACAAGAACCCTTCAGCCCCAAGAAAGGGATTTTGTCACTATATAGATCCTGTGTATGTGCGTGTGTAACATGAAAAATTATAATAATAATATATGTGTATGTATAAATACTATGTAATATATATATAAACATAAACACAGTAAATTCCATAATCAATATATGGTGCAAAAAATGTGCAAAAATAAAAAACAGAAAACGTGCAAAAGAAAGTTATCGAACCAGTCCTTTTAAATCAGTCCATGTGATTCTATACAATTGATGCTGGTATAGGGGTCTCCGGCTGCTCTCAAAATTGATGAACCACATCCAATGGAAACCTAGAGGAGAAAAGGAAGAGAGAGCGCACGCCCCATAGCGTAAAATTGTACATTTAATGGTATAAAAAGGAAGGGGGGGGGGCGAGGAAAGACACTGACAAGGGTAAAATCTATTCAGGCAATTTGTGAATTATATCACCATCCTCCGGTTGCTCTGCGTCTATAGTCCAAAATCCAAAGCTCAAGGATTATACACTAAGTACCTTAGTGTCTCTTTGGACCCAAGGAAATGGGCCTGAAGAAGAGGTACCCACCTCGAAATGTCGCCCCCCTTATATACCCTCCCCCTAGTGTGTTTGTTTCTCCCACACCTTGTTTATTGTCTTTTTCACCCCCTTACACTGTGTTCTTTCCCCATACCACGTATACCTTAGAGGCTGTTTTTCCATTATGAGACATCACTCCAAGTTATTGTTTCCTTGTGTATACATGAAATAATTATTTTTCATTTTGGACTTGTGTATACATGAAATAATTATTTTTCATTTTGGACTTTAATCCTAGTTGATCATTTTTTCAGATGAAATTCAGTGAGTGCTGGAACATTTGTTGATATTTGTGAAATATGTGTTCTTCTTGTTTTTGTACTCCGTCATTATGGGGGTGCACTCTTTTTTCCAACACACTGCTACAGTAGTTACCATAGATGTAGAATCCCTCTACAGCAACATCCCCCCTGGATCAGAAATACAGTGCCAATGTAATTACCAAACTGATAGAATACTTCTTCACACACAACTACTTCAGCTTCAACAAGGAAATGTACTGTACCTACAACTAATGGGGACTGCAATGGGTACCAAGATGGCACCGCAATATGCTAATCTTTTCATGGCAAATCTTGAGCAACGATTCATAACTACAGTACATGCCCCCACAAACCATACAGATACATTGATGACCTGTTAATAATATGGACAGAGGGTGAAGGAAACCTAATACAATTCCACGAGTCCCTGAACTCATTCCATCCATCAATTAAACTCAAAATTGATTATTCGTCAAACCTCGTAAACTTTCTAGATACAACAGTAACACTGAAAGATTGCAAACTACACATCTGTATACAAGAAACCAACAGACAGATGCAATAACCTCCACAACTCCAGCTTCCATCCCACTTATACCAAACAAGGTATCATACACAGTCAGGCTATAAGATGCCACCACATATGCTCTGACACTGAAGACAGAAACAGGCATTTCACAACCCTTACCGAATTGTTCAGACAGAAGGGATACAAACCAAAGACCATTGCAAAAACTATTACATCTGCACTAAAAGCCCCACGAGAACACCTGCTACAATACAGACAGAAAGAACATACCACATGCATACCACTAGTGGCCATATACAAACCTACCCTCGAGGAAATCAGAAAAATAATCAAAGATCTGCATCCCATGCTGGCAGAGGATGTGACATTAAAAGAAATCTTTCCCAAACCTACCATTCTTGCGTTCCGGCAACCACCAAACCTCAAACAGAAATGAGTAAACAGAAAACATCATGACAAACTTAAAGACACTGAAAATGGCACAAAACTGTGCAACAACACACGTTGCAAACTCTGCAAACATAAATGCCAAGATCCCACAGCCAGTACCAACAATGGAACACTTAATGTTAAAGGATCATACAGCTGCAAATCCAGGAACGTGGTTTATATGATTCAGTGCAACAAATGTGACCAAGGATGCTACATTGGGAAAACCAGCCCAAAACTTCAAGGCAGAATGAATATGCACAGTCACTCCATACTCCACCACGAAGAAGGAAGATACTGCTCCCCAGTGGGACATACAGTAATTTCTCAAAACCAGATCATTCCATAAAGGATTTAAAAATAAAAATCCTCAATAAAAAGTTTAAACGCAACCAAGATCGGAAAACATTTTAACTCAGAATTATAAGAATCTTTGACACCAAAACAAGAGGACTTCATGCGGATATGGGTTTCTCACTTACTATCATAATGGTTTGTAATTATCCTGCCTGCATCTCTGCAAATGTTCTTATCCACACTTTTTCCCACCAGCCTGACAAACCCCTGCAGCATCCCTTTCCCCTCTATACTAATACTTGTCACCGTTTTATTGCCCTACAAATGTCTACAGACATCCATTTCTCATCCACAATCTGCTTTCCCCCCCGCCTTCTAAACCTGTTTTAGCATTAATTCCCCTGTAAACCAGTAATCTGACCTGAATAAGAGAACAGGACTCTTGAAAGCTTGTCCTATGACATACATTATTAGTCCAAATAAGAAAAGTATCACCTAATAATCCATTATTCTCCACTATATATATATATATATATATATATATATATATACATACATATATATATAGTGGAGAATAATGGATTATTAGGTGATACTTTTCTTATTTGGACTAATAATGTATGTCATAGGACAAGCTTTCAAGAGTCCTGTTCTCTTATTCAGGTCAGATTACTGGTTTACAGTAATAAGTATATATATATATAGTGCAGAATAATGGATTATTAGGTGATACTTTTCTTATTTGGACTAATAATGTATGTATGTTGGACTAATATATATATTAAAGGGGAAATATTGTTGTGTGCTCATTTGCATGTCTTAGACAGGACTGCAACCCTTCCTTTCACCATTCACGCCAGTGCTTCCACTGCAGCAAGGGATTCTGGGAAATGGCATGCAAATGAGCACACAGTGCCACCTTTTGTACTTTTTGTACATTCAGTTGTGTGAAAAAGAAAGTACACCCTCTTTGAATTCCATGGTTTTACATATCAGGACATAATAACAATCAACTGTTCCTTAGCAGGTCTAAAAATAAGGTCAATACAACCTCAGATGAACAACAACACATAACATATTAAACGTGTCATGATTTATTTAACTAAAAGAAAGCCAAAATGGAGAAGCCATGTGTGAAAAACTAAGTACACCCTTGCTGCTTCCATAGGAATTAAAATGCTAAGTAGCAGACAGGTGCTGTTAATCAAATGCCCTTGATTAATTGATCATTAAACTAACACTTGAACAAGTGACCACCAGGGGTCACTATAAGCCCAAATAATTGCACTCAAAGTTACACTGTACAGATAGGCACAGGGTAGGAGTGGAAAATAGTGTAAATAACTAGGACCAAAAAGAGGGTCTAGAACAAAATATGCAAAAGCAAAATAAAACCAGAAAATAATAACGTTTTAATAAATCTCATTGTGACAAAACAAATTAAAATCAACATATATAGGGAACATAAACACACAGGATATTAAAATCCTCAGTGGAAGAAACGGATATAGTCTGGGCATGAACTAGTATACATATACTCTGTTCGTATCGGAATCAATATCCAAGGGAGTAGAAGGTATATGGTGAAGTAACAATTATGTATTGTCAACAATAGACTTTAGTAGAACATGGGTTATAATCACCACCAGAAGATAGGACAGCATAAGACACTTGTCGAGGTATCCCCATACACCCAAAATGAATATATTTGGGATACAAACGCAACGCAGTAACTGATGTCAAATAGCAAGTCAGTCGTGGTTTGCCGTTGTAAATGCTGCGGCTAAACAAATATACAACTATACATAGGAGTTTTGACACCCATAGGTCTGGGTATCACAATTGTATCCAGACTATATACAGTGTTGCCGGGGCCAATATTGCTCCTATGTGTGGGGAAATACAAAGATATCGCTGTGTCCGTCGTTATACTGCCTTCACTTCATATCACCAGACAAACAAGCCTGTATGCGTCATGCGTCTAATGTCACCATACCCCGACGTACGTTTCACGTGCTTGGCACGCTTCTTCAGGGAGGAAGCGGCGGCATACCTGGATGATGTTGTTATCCACAGTGAAGACTGGGAGTCCCATCTCCCAAAAGTTCAAGCAGTACTTAATTCCATTTGCATCATTGGTTTAACTGCTAATCCTCCAAGTGTACCATTGGCCTGGAGAATGCAAAGAATTTAGAATATTCAATTGGGAGAGAATTGGTAAAACCACAGGTAGCAAAGGTGGAAGCTATACAAAACTATCCCCAGCAACTTACCAAGAAACAGGTAAGAGCATTTCTAGGTCTGACGGGTTACTACAGAAGGTTTTTCCAAAATTTTGCCACAGTTGCTGCCCCTTTAACAGACCTCACAACAGCAAG
Organism: Ascaphus truei; assembly: GCF_040206685.1. NCBI lineage: Eukaryota > Metazoa > Chordata > Amphibia > Anura > Ascaphidae > Ascaphus > Ascaphus truei. The sequence continues at coordinate 155,005,534 of NC_134483.1, read as the reverse complement.
ATCCCCAGTTACAGTTAAGTGGTCTCCAGAGGAAGATCAGTATTTTAAGTCATTGAAAAAAAGCTCTATGTGCCCAACCTGTCTTGGTAACCCCAGACTTTCTAGAGAGTTCGTAGAACAGACAGATGCTTCTGATGTGGACTTAGGGGCTGTACATTCCCAAGAATACCAGGGTGAGGAACACCCCAATTACTTTTTGAGCAGAAAGTTAAACCCACAAGAAAAGAACTACTCCATAGTAGAAAAGGAAAGTCTGGCAATAAAGTGGGCTTTAGAGGCTCTTCATTATTACGAAGAAAATTTATGTTAATTACAGACCATGCTCCTCTTACTTGGATGTCCCAGAATAAAGAAAAAACTCAAGGGTGACCAGGTGGTTCCTTAGTTTCCAGTCCTTTAATTTAACTGTGGAACACAGGGCTGGTCTGAAACAGGAAAATGCTGATGGGATTTCCAGGGTGCACGCCTTAATGTTCATGGTCGCTCACCAAAATAGGAATGAGCTGTGGGGGAGGATATGTAGAGGAAAGGTGGTAAAATTGTAGAGGGGAGGTATATATCTCCTGCTTTGGCAAATTATACCTGCCCCTACTAATAGTTAAATATCCAGGGGAGGTTCTTCAAGCACAGCCAGGTGCAGATCACCTGAACTTAATTAACAGAGTTTAAGATACTGCACCGACACACTTTATTTGAGCAAATACCCAGTATGTACCTGGCAGATACCTGGAATGCGCCGCTCCTCACCTCTGACAAGCCCCGTTGCGTTTGCCTTCCCAGCCTGGGTTCATGCCTGGCTGACGGGCGGCTGATCTGTTAAATGATAATGATTAGTATTTAATAGGCTGCAATGCTTCGCGTGTCTACCAGATGGCATAAATTCATGAATTGTAATGCAGTATATATATATATATATATATACTGTGCAGTATTGCAGCCAGCGGGAATAAAATGCTTCAATCCCTGCCTGGAAAATAACCCAATGCACTCGGGCAGAAAACAGTCACAAACCTCAATACACCCGGGTATACCCGAATTCGTGGGACTAGCCGAGCTCGAATAAAGTGTGTCGCCAGTGTAGGCCAGGCTGAATCAATTCTCCCCTCTCCCCTATTCCAGCTAAGAAGGCTGGATGCTACAAACAGGCACTGGCCTGCAGCAGGTTTGTTTATAATATCTGTGTTTTATTATTTGGCAAGTGGGGAAGCCACCCAAAGTTAGCTAGAGAATTACTGTCTAGTTAATGCTCATATAGAGCAAGGATTTATTTTGATTCTTTTGTTTATCCTGATTTATGTTGACTGGAGTGCCAAATGAAAAAAAAGACAAACAGTAAAGGTTGCATTGACCTGTGATTGCAGTTTACCATAAAAAAAAACAGGGGTTTTAAGTATCCCAGACAAGAACCCTTCAGCCCCAAAAAAGGGATTTTGTCACTATATACAGTATATATATATATATATATATATATATAAGAAACAAATAAAGTAGCGCCAAAGTGATGATAAAATCTAACCCTAATAGTGAATGAAGGACTTCTAATGGTAAGACTAGATCCTGTGTAGGTGCGTGTGTAACATGAAAAATTATAATAATATATGTGTATGTATAAATACTATGTAATATATATATAAACATAAACACAGTAAATTCCATAATCAATATATGGTGCAAAAAATGTGCAAAAATAAAAAACAGAAAACGTGCAAAAGAAAGTTATCGAACCAGTCCTTTTAAATCAGTCCATGTGATTCTATACAATTGATGCTGGTATAGGGGTCTCCGGCTGCTCTCAAAATTGATGAACCACATCCAATGGAAACCTAGAGGAGAAAAGGAAGAGAGAGCGCACGCCCCATAGCGTAAAATTGTACATTTAATGGTATAAAAAGGAAGGGGGGGCGAGGAAAGACACTGACAGGGGTAAAATCTATTCAGGCAATTTGTGAATTATATCACCATCCTCCGGTTGCTCTGCGTCTATAGTTCAAAATCCAAAGCTCAAGGATTATATGCTAAGTACCTTAGTGTCTCTTTGGACCCAAGGGAACGGGCCTGAAGAAGAGGTACACACCTCGAAACGTCGCCCCCCTTATATACCCTCCCCCTAGTGTGTTTGTTTCTCCCACACCTTGTTTATTGTCTTTTTCACCCCCTTACACTGTGTTCTTTCCCCATACCACGTATACCTTAGAGGCTGTTTTTCCATTGTGAGACATCACTCCAAGTTATTGTTTCCTTGTGTATACACGAAATTATTATTTTTCATTTTGGACTTTAATCCTAGTTGATCTTTTTTTTAGATTTAAGTCAGTGAGTGGTGGAACATTTGTTGATATTTGTGAAATATGTGTTCTTCTTGTTGTTGTACTCCGTCATTATGGGGGTGCACTCTTTTTTCCAACACACTGCTACAGTAGTTACCATAGATATAGAATCCCTCTACAGCAACATCCCCCCTGGATCAGAAATACAGTGCCAATGTAATTACTAAACTGATAGAATACTTCCTCACACACAACTACTTCAGCTTCAACAAGGAAATGTACTGTACCTACAACTAATGGGGACTGCAATGGGTACCAAGATGGCACCGCAATATGCTAATCTTTTCATGGCAAATCTTGAGCAACGATTCATAACTACAGTACATGCCCCCACAAACCATACAGATACATTGATGACCTGTTAATAATATGGACAGAGGGTGAAGGAAACCTAATACAATTCCACGAGTCCCTGAACTCATTCCATCCATCAATTAAACTCAAAATTGATTATTCGGCAAACCTCATAAACTTTCTAGATACAACAGTAACACTGAAAGATGGCAAACTACACATCTGTATACAAGAAACCAACAGACAGATGCAATAACCTCCACAACTCCAGCTTCCATCCCACTTATACCAAACAAGGTATCATACACAGTCAGGCTATAAGATGCCACCACCACATATGCTCTGACACTGAAGACAGAAACAGGCATTTCACAACCCTTACCGAATCGTTCAGACAGAAGGGATACAAACCAAAGACCATTGCCAAAACTATTACATCTGCACTAAAAGCCCCACGAGAACACCTGCTATACTGGCGACACGTTTTATTGAAGCACGGCTAGCACCGCAAGCCGGGGGATGCCCCGGCGTGCTAGCCGCACTCCCTCAGCGTGCCGCGCATCACCGATGCGCGGTCACGCGTCATCGGGTGCCTGCGCCCCCTGCACGCGCGTCCAGGGCTCCCCGAGGGAGTCCTGGTGTCCCGCGATGTGGGGGACGGCGGCAGGGGGTTCCGGGGGACCCGGCGGACCCGGCAGCGGGAGGGAGAGCGCCCCGATCGGAGGGCGCTCCTCCGTTGCTTCGGCGCGCGCCCGGCACCCTCCGGCGCACGCCAGGTTACTGCTGCGGCCGAGAACGGGCAAATGCTCGAATTAACTCGGCCGCAGCAGTACAATACAGACAGAAAGAACATACCACATGCATACCACTAGTGGCCATATACAAACCTACCCTCGAGGAAATCAGAAAAATAATCAAAGATCTGCATCCCATGCTGGCAGAGGATGTGACATTAAAAGAAATCTTTCCCAAACCTACCATTCTTGCGTTCCGGCAACCACCAAACCTCAAACAGAAATGAGTAAACAGAAAACTTCATGACAAACTTAAAGACACTGAAAATGGCACAAAACTGTGCAACAACACACGTTGCAAACTCTGCAAACATAAATGCCAAGATCCCACAGCCAGTACCAACAATGGAACACTTAATGTTAAAGGATCATACAGCTGCAAATCCAGGAACGTGGTTTATATGATTCAGTGCAACAAATGTGACCAAGGATGCTACATTGGGAAAACCAGCCCAAAACTTCAAGGCAGAATGAATATGCACAGTCACTCCATACTCCACCACGAAGAAGGAAGATACTGCTCCCCAGTGGGACATACAGTAATTTCTCAAAACCAGATCATTCCATAAAGGATTTAAAAATAAAAATCCTCAATAAAAAGTTTAAACGCAACCAAGATCGGAAAACATTTTAACTCAGAATTATAAGAATCTTTGACACCAAAACAAGAGGACTTCATGCGGATATGGGTTTCTCACTTACTATCATAATGGTTTGTAATTATCCTGCCTGCATCTCTGCAAATGTTCTTATCCACACTTTTTCCCACCAGCCTGACAAACCCCTGCAGCATCCCTTTCCCCTCTATACTAATACTTGTCACCGTTTTATTGCCCTACAAATGTCTACAGACATCCATTTCTCATCCACCATCTGCTTTCCCCCCCGCCTTCTAAACCTGTTTTAGCATTAATTCCCCTGTAAACCAGTAATCTGACCTGAATAAGAGAACAGGACTCTTGAAAGCTTGTCCTATGACATACATTATTAGTCCAAATAAGAAAAGTATCACCTAATAATCCATTATTCTCCACTATATATATATATATATATATATATATATATATATATATATATATATATATATATATATATATATACATACATATATATATAGTGGAGAATAATGGATTATTAGGTGATACTTTTCTTATTTGGACTAATAATGTATGTCATAGGACAAGCTTTCAAGAGTCCTGTTCTCTTATTCAGGTCAGATTACTGGTTTACAGTAATAAGTATATATATATATAGTGCAGAATAATGGATTATTAGGTGATACTTTTCTTATTTGGACTAATAATGTATGTATGTTGGACTAATATATATATTAAAGGGGAAATATTGCTGTGTGCTCATTTGCATGTCTTAGACAGGACTGCAACCCTTCCTTTCACCATTCACGCCAGCGCTTCCACTGCAGCAAGGGATTCTGGGAAATGGCATGCAAATGAGCACACAGTGCCACCTTTTGTACTTTTTGTACATTCAGTTGTGTGAAAAAGAAAGTACACCCTCTTTGAATTCCTGGTTTTACATATCAGGACATAATAACAATCAACTGTTCCTTAGCAGGTCTAAAAATAAGGTCAATACAACCTCAGATGAACAACAACACATAACATATTAAACGTGTCATGATTTATTTAACAAAAAGAAAGCCAAAATGGAGAAGCCATGTGTAAAAAACTAAGTACACCCTTGCTGCTTCCATAAGAATTAAAATGCTAAGTAGCAGACAGGTGCTGCTAATCAAATGCCCTTGATTAATTGATCATTAAACTAACACTTGAACAAGTGACCATCAGGGGTCACTATAAGCCCTAATAATTGCACTCAAAGTTACACTGTACAGATAGGCACAGGGTAGGAGTGGAAAATAGTGTAAATAACTAGGACCAAAAAGAGGGTCCACCGACCCTAGACCAAAATACGCAAAGGCAAAATAAAACCAGAAAATAATAACGTTTTAATAAATCTCATTGTGACAAAACAAATTAAAATCAACATATATAGGGAACATAAACACACAGGATATTAAAATCCTCAGTGGAAGAAACGGCTATAGTCTGGGCATGAACTAGTATACATATACTCTGTTCGTATCGGAATCAATATCCAAGGGAGTAGAAGGTATATGGTGAAGTAACAATTATGTATTGTCAACAATAGACTTTAGTAGAACATGGGTTATAATCACCACCAGAAGATAGGACAGCATAAGACACTTGTCGAGGTATCCTCATACACCCAAAATGAATATATTTGGGATACAAACGCAACGCAGTAACTGATGTCAAATAGCAAGTCAGTCGTGGTTTGCCGTTGTAAATTCTGCGGCTAAACAAATATACAACTATACATAGGAGTTTTGACACCCATATGTCTGGGTATCACAATTGTATCCAGACTATATACAGTGTTGCTGGGGCCAATATTGCTCCTATGTGTGGGGAAATACAAAGTGAAGGTAGTATAGCGACGGACACAGCGAGATCTCGCTGTGTCCGTCGTTATACTACCTTCACTTCATATCACCAGACAAACAAGCCGTCTCTCCTGTATGCGTCATGCGTCTAATGTCACCATACCCGACGTACGTTTCACGTGCTTGGCACGCTTCTTCAGGGGGAGGAGTCACATGTTCTTTCCTTACCATATGCCCGATTATATCTATATTATATCTATATCATGTATAGGTATTTATACTATACTATACTATATGTCCAGATATCCATATTATCCCTTAGATACTATACATGAACACTCATTAGATATTAGATGAATCTCCCGATCTCTCAATATGACTTATTTGTCATCTCTATAGGTCAAGTTGACTCTTTAGACTCCCTATATATATTTTCTTCTTTTGCCGTGTCTATTATGCCCATTGAGAGGCTTGGCCATATATTCACTTACCATTGGCCGGAATTGCGGCTCCTCCCAGACCTCAGACCTTAAATGCGGCTTTCACTACCTTGATATGTGACTCCTCCTCCTACCTGAAGAAGCGTGCCAAGCACGTGAAACGTACGTCGGGGTATGGTGACGTCAGATGCATGACGCATACCAGGAGAGATGGCTTGTTTGTCTGGTGATATGAAGTGAAGGTAGTATAACGACGGACACAGCGAGATATTTGTATTTCCCCACACATAGGAGCAATGTTGACCCCGGCAACACTGTATATAGTCTGGATACAATTGTGATACCCAGACCTATGGGTGGCGAAACTCCTATATATAGTTGTATATTTGTTTAGCCGCAGCATTTACAACGGCAAACCACGACTGACTTGCTATTTGACATCAGTTACTGCGTTGCGTTTGTATCCCAAATATATTCATTTTGGGTGTATGGGGATACCTCGACAAGTGTCTTATGCTGTCCTATCTTCTGGTGGTGATTATAACCCATGTTCTACTAAAGTCTATTGTTGACAATACATAATTGTTACTTCACCATATACCTTCTACTCCCTTGGATATTGATTCCGATACGAACAGAGTATATGTATACTAGTTCATGCCCAGACTATATCCGTTTCTTCCACTGAGGATTTTAATATCCTGTGTGTTTATGTTCCCTACTGTATATATGTTGATTTTAATTTGTTTTGTCACAATGAGATTTATTAAAACGTTATAATTTTCTGGTTTTATTTTGCCTTTGCGTATTTTGGACTAGGGTCAGTGGACCCTCTTTTTGGTCCTAGTTATTTACACTATTTCCCACTCATACCCTGTGCCTATCTGTACAGTGTAACTTTGAGTGCAATTATTAGGGCTTATAGTGACCCCTGGTGGTCACTTGTTCAAGTGTTAGTTTATCAATATATTTCCCTATGCACCAAGTTTTTTATTTTTTATTTACTACTAGGTGAGCGACTAGTCACTATTTGTATGTAAATTAATTGATCATTAGCAAGTGTGACCACCTCTATAAAAGCCAAAGTTTTAGCAGCTTGCTGGTCTGGAGCATTCAGGTGTGTGTTAACACAATGACAAGGAGGAAAGACATCAGCAATGATCTTAGAGAAGCAATTGTTGCTGCCCATCAATCTGGGAAGGGTTATAAGGCAATTTCCAAACAATTTAAAGTCCATCATTCTACAGTGAGAAAGATTATTCAAAAGTGGAAAACATTCAAGACAGTTGCCAATCTTCCCAGGAGTGGACATCCCAGCAAATTCACCCCAAGGTCAGACCATGCAATGCTCAGAGAAAAAACCCAAGAGTTACATCTCAGACTCTACAGGCCTCAGTTAGCATGTTAAATGTTAAAGTTCATGATGGTACAATTAGAAAAAGACTGAACATGTATGGTTTGGAAGGGTTGCCAGGAGAAAGCTTCTTCTCTCTAAAAAGAACATGGTAGCACGGCTTAGGTTTGCACAGTTGCATCTGAACAAACCACAAGACTTCTGGAACAAGGTCCTTTAGACAGACGTGACCAAAGTGGAGATGTTTGGCCATAATGCACAGTGCCACGTTTGGCGAAAACCAAATACAGCATATCAGCACAAACACCTCATTCCAACTGTCAAGCACGGTGGTGGAGGGGTGATAATTTGGGCTTTTTTTGCAGCCACAGGACCTGGGAACCTTGCAGTAATTGAGATGACCATGAACTCCTCTGTACACCAAAGTATTCTAGTGTCAAATGGGAGGCCATCTGTCTGACAGCTAAAGCTTGGCCGAAATTGGGTCATGTATCAGGACAATGATCCCAAGCACACCAGAAATCTACAACAGAATGGCTGAAAAAGAAAAGAATCAAGGTGTTGCAATGGCCCAGTCAAAGTCCAGACCTCAACCTGATTGAAATGCTGTGGCTAGACCTTAAGAGAACTGTGCATAAACAAATGCCCACAAACCTCAATGAACTGAAGCAACGTTGTAAAGAAGAGTGGGGCAAAATTCCTCCACAATGATGTGAGAGACTGATAAAGTCATACAGAAAACGATTACTTCAAGTTATTGCTGCTAAAGGTGGTTCTACAAGCTATTGAATCATACGGTGTACTTAGTTTTTCACACATGGCTTCTCCATTTTGGCTTTATTTTTGTTAAATAAAAAATGTACGTGTAATATGGCATGTGTTGTTGTTCATCTGAGGTTGTATTTACCTAATTTTAAGACCTGCTAAGGATTGTTATTATGTCCTGATATGTAAAACCATAGAATTCAAAGAGGGTGCACTTTCTTTTTAAACACAAACCAGAAGATCACAAGGTCTCCCAAAGATCCCCAATAGTTGCACTCTATTGCTGCTGAAATAAAGGGGGTTAAATACTCCCCAACATAATGTCAGATTGGCTAATACAGTGGAGGCCGACCTGAGTCTAAGTCGGCTAGATCCACGGCTCTCAGATAATCCCGGTTAGGTGCGTTTTTTTTTTTGCCCGGAGTGAATTGCGTTACTTTAGCGCTCGTGATATTAGCATTTTATTCTCGCTGTCTGCAATACTGCAATTCCGTGTAAAAACTCAGTTGGCGTTTGCGAGCTGTTGTCTTGGAAGTCTAATACCTTCGCGGTTCAACCTATGTCAGTACACAGTCTGTGTGCGCGCGCAGCAATTATAAATTTGCATATTTAAAGTATACATGATTTGCAGTGCTGTACTGTACAGTATGTCTCATTTGAAAATTGTTGAAATGCATAGGCGTGTACAGTACTGTAACAGTGTCACATTTCGGCATATACAGCGCTCTCCCCTCGCTCAGGATAATTTACTGCACTGCAGGGTATTTCAACTTCTTATCTTCTCTACAATGCAGTACATCTCTCCCACACCATTCCTTTGAACGTGTGTCTGGTTTCAATCACATTCCTGCTTGACAGCAGGTGATGACTGTGCATGCGCCTGTAACTTCGCCCACCACTGCTTGCTTGAGTGAGGGACCAAAAAAAAAAAAAAATTTATTCTAATTTTTTTTCCTCCACAAGCCTGCAATAACCATCTTGATACTGTATTACGATATTCAATCTGTGCTGTAGCTTTTGACTGCGACCCTGTGCGTTTGACTGCACGTGGTTGATTTGTGTGCTTTTTACGTATTGTATTTGGGGGTGTAGGGATCATATTATTATGACGAACTGCCTTTTGAAATTAAAGTACAGTATGTCATTATCTTTGAACTTCATGCAGCTGTACCCTGTAGCCCCCTCCCCCACGAACACACACAAGGCTCAGTTATAGCCGAGCTAAAAAGCCTCACTGCGCCTGCGTGTCATCCTCTTTGAAATGGAAGCTATCTGATTACTGCGCATGACTCACACAACCCCCCCTCCACAGAGTCATTAATTTTCTGAAGCTTGACATTGTGTTCTTAATCCGTCCATAGCCGAGCTAAAAATCCTCACAGCGCCTCTGTGTAATCATCTTTGAGATGGGAGCTATCTGATTACTGCGCATGACTCACCCAACCCAACCCCCCCCAACTCTTTGAGGCTTTGTTTACGGTAACGCTTTGGAAAATCCCTTCTCGAATTTGAAATGTAAATCTGATTTGCACAGCATTGTGAGAATTGAGAGTTAAAAAAATCATTAACTGATTCATGTTGTTTTGTCATTCATTCTTTTTCTTTGGTGTACTGTAGGTGTGGGGAGGGGGTGGGTTGTTGTCAATGATTATGATTAGCAGGAATGTAAATAAATATTTATTTTATTTTATCAGGAACCAAAAAATACAAATATAAAAATAATCATGAATAATACATAATGCAGTCTTTATTAAGTTCTTCTGGCAGATTGAAATTGGATAAACATTTAGAAAACATTTGTAAAACATGGATAAACATGAATAATGCACATTTATAAGAATATTATTTTATAATATATACTGTAATGTATAATATATATATATATAGTAATATTATTTTTTCCGTCTTTATCTTGTTCCTCATTCTGTGTACAGTACAGTAGTTCATTGAGAGAAGAGGTTTTGTGTACATCATTACTGCTGTTTATATACTGTACACTTGACTGTACAAACAGATTACAATGCACACAACACCCCCCCTCCCACCAGGCCATCCCTTTTTCCTGAAAAGACAAGAAAACAAAAAATTAGTGCAGTTATGTGCGTACTGTATAATGGCATTGTGTGATGTATGTATAGCTACTCCACATTGGACTATAGTAGGCAGTTACTGTCAAACTAGTCTATACTGGAACTACTGTATACTGTTAAATACTCTGTAACCAGATGGCTGGTGCTGCTCTCTCTGGAAAGAAAAAATTTGAGCAGTTACTGTACTGAAGGTGCATACTGTATTATGGCATTATGGCATTGTGTATGCAGTTAGTACTGTCAAACTAGTCTATACTGTAACTACTGTATACTCTGACTATTAGGAAAGAAAAAATCTGTGCCATACTTACCTGTATCATACTGTACTTACAATACTACAGTACAGTACTACTTTCCTGATGCTTCCCCATTACGCACGATCACAATGGGCAACACAGTCGCAATATGGTCTATATATTTATTGCTGCGTTCCACGGTGAGTACATCGTTCCAAAAACTCATTATGCCTTTCGCCAACTCATCCTTTTTGGAGGGTTTCACCACTTTCACCACTTTCCGGATATGGTCCTTCAGCTGATGCCAGACCATTTCGATCGGATTGAAGTCTGGCGATCTGTCATTGGAAAAAAAGGACAATTAGTTTAAGAGATACAGTACACAGTAAAAACTCATTATGCCTTTCAACAACTCGTCCTTTTTGGAGGGTTTTGCCACTTTCCGGATATGGTACAGACCATTTCGATCGGATTGAAGTCTGGTGATCTGTCATTGGAAAAAAAGGACAATTAGTTTAAGAGATACAGTACAGTACACAGTAAAAACAGTGGGGAAAAAATGAGACACGGTTACCGCACTTACTCCGCTGGCGTCTTCACCCAGTTGATACCACGCTCAAGGATATGCACTGTTGATGCGGTGTGCTTCAGATCGTTGTCCTGGTAGAAACGGTGACCATCCGGGAACTCGCGTGTGATGCATTCCACTATCTCAGGCACAAATTTGTCTTGGAACAAAACTTTATTCATGATTCCAATAACAAGAAAACAAAAGTGCTCAAAAAACTGCACAATAGTACAGTACAGTGCATACAGTAAGGCTACACTAGTACAGTACAGTGCATAAGGCTACATTATATTTGATATATTTTACCTTCAAAGATGACAATGCATCCTGGTCCACGCCTAGAGATGGCACCCCACACATGCAGCTTCACGGGGTGTTTTGGCCGCAGCTTCATAGATATGCGACCTTTTTTGTGGAATGCAAAGGTTGCAAATCTCTCCAGCGACACAGTAGACTCGTCAGTGAAGATGCAATCCTGGAAAGTTTCCCCACTGTCGATCCATGCCTGGGCCTGGACCACTCTTTTGATTTTGTTTGCGTCCCTTAGCATGGGGTACGCTCTGTAATGACAAGGAATAAATAATTTTAGCGGTACAGTACAGTTTCCTAAGCAACACTTTTACCTCCTGTACTGTCCAGTACTAACCTCACACGTCCATATTTCCATCAAATGCTGCATCTCATCTTCTTTATGCTGGTCTCGGATACAGTGAGATTGTGATTTTCCTGCAGAGTGTATTTGACCCTTAATGCACTCTTCTCATCATTCTCCTCACTTATTTTGTCCACCAGAAGAGTTGTCTCCCTACAATGTAAAGAAAAACAATCCGGTAAGTTACAGTGCAGTATGCCACAAGCACAGCATTACAGTATTACAGCACAGTTCTACAGTATCAATATGCAGCAATATAAAAAATATATACTGTATACAGTACTGTTGTAATATAAATATAAATTGAAATAACCAAAATATTGGAGACAGTAGATCAACAGTACACAATATATTGTTCTAGTAATATGCAGCAATATAAAAAAATATATACTGTTGTAATATAAATATAAAAAATATATATACTGTTGTAATATAATTATAAATATACAAAATATATATACTGTTGTAATATAAATCTACCGAAATAACAAAAATATTAGATACAGTACTGTAGATCTACAGTACAATATTTTATATAAAAAATATTTTTTAAGTTGTATGAATATACATACACATTAGTTACCCTTGGTGCCCTTTTGCGTTCTCTGTTTTTTCCGTGTGCATGAAAGCTCACGGTGGTTGCTGGCACAACGAGGCCAGAAGTAGCTAACCAGCGTTGGATAGCAGCAATTCGGTGTCCGCTCATGTACATCTCCTTAATTCGCATGCTGAGATCCTTTGAAATCTTTTTAACAGGCATTGCTGTGAGTAGAAAGAAATAGAAACACAAGAATGTATATTCGATGTTTAGTTGATATGTATTCAATGTGCAGTGAATCCACAAAATGGATGGTGTATTTATACGGTAATGACTCACATTAGAGTACGCCCACTTTCAACACCTGTACCTCGCCGCCATGCATAAAAGGTTACACACTTTGCATAGCCCACCACTCGATGATCTTTATCTGAACTTGCCCTTGTCCAGATACTGCATTGTGCCATCTGCTTCCATGGATCAACCCCGATTCTACGGACGCAGGAACCCACTCACCTCTGCCATGCCTGTCATGCAGAAAAAGCGAAAGGCGGTTGCCGTTTCCACGCCAGGCCAAAGCGACAGGCTAAGGCCAATAAAGAAAACCTTCTGCTAACCCCAAAGGCTAAGGGTTTTAATAGATGTCAGCCATATTATGTCAAGAAGAAATACGGAGATGTACTCTCAACGCAAAACAAATGGCAGCCAACCCATCGAACCCGCAGACCACTTCCTCCCATACGCTTCAACGACTCTGCCGCCGCTGTCCTGGAAATCTTCAGCCCGTTTTCTCCACTCCTCATCCTCGACACTGCCGCCGCCCTCCCGGAAACCCACAGGCCATCTTCTCCAGTTCTATTCGACGACGCTGCCGCCTCTGAAATCCACGGGTCACTTTCTCCTTTGCGCTTAGACGACTCTGCTGCTTCTCCTCTTTGGATATCCACAGGTCACCTCCTCCACCCTTCTTCGACAACGCTGCCGCTTCTCTCCATGGAACCCCCATCTCATCCTCCGTAGCACCCATCCACCCAGATGTCCACACGCCATGCACAAGAAGCAGCTCGTTAGACCGGATGCTGAATGGGATAAGTGTGGATATCCCCGTGGACTCCATTATGCTGACAAAGATAGATCTGCTTCTGGAGACCATGCTAAATATGGAGCAACGAATGCTACATATGGATCAACGGATGGATCGACGGATGGAAAAGATAGAGGCTGACATAGCGGGGATACATCGTTTGCTCGGTGTTCATGCTCCTGTTTCCCCGATGCCGGAGCAGGAGGGTGGCATGGATGTGATGAATGGGAGCATCGACACCCTTCCATCACCAAGCGCACCCCCTCAACCAGAAGATTTAGTGTACATGTATGCCGTTGATGAGGACATGACAACCCTGTCAAGACCACGCCAGGAGACAACACGGCAACCAAGAACGGAGGAAAGCTTCCTCCCAGACAACCTACCATCGCCCGCCGCTACAAGCACACCCGCTCACAGTAGACCTACATTCGCAAGCATTGAAACGGTGCCCAACATCACCCTGCGCGATCTGCCACCGGCACTCAGTGAGAAGTATAGGGTGATGAGTGCTGGTGCACCCCACAAGTATGCCTTGTTCATTTTTAAGCACCATGTGCCCTACTCGATGTACTGCGACTGGGCCTTCAGAGTGAACTACGAAGGAAATCGCGTAAAAAAAGCGCTTCCTGACAATTTAAGAAAGACCATTCTGGAGGAATTGCGGAGCTTTTAATCAATTACAGATCCTGTAATGAAAGGAGTTCGAGACTACATTAATGGCGTTTTGTGCCATGCAAGGCATCGGCCATGGAAGGACAATCTGGTGGGGTACGCATTTGAGTGAGTGTTCAACTGTTGAAAAAGTTTGGTAAATGTTTTTTTCCAGTCCCCGGGGGCCGCAAACAGGCCCGGTTTTTAAGGTTGTCCTGTGGACTGTAGTGGTGCAGGCCTGACTGACTGTTCTGCACACCATCCCACTGCAAATGTTTTGACTTGCCGTTCATGTGTAAAGGAGATGTTCCGTTTTGTATATTTTATGAATAAACAATTTTTTTTATCACAGATAAGACCATACTGTTGTGCTGAACTGTACTGTACATGTTTTGACCTGCTGTACTTAAATAAAGGAGATGTTGTTGTGTGTTTTAACTTGTATTTATACAGAAATATTTTAACTTGCTGTACACACACACATGACCAGCACAGTTCCAGTGCCCAAGGCCCGCAAACAGGCCCGGTTTTCAAGGTTGTCCTGAAAACCGGGCCTGTTTGCTGTCCTCGAGGACAGTAGTGGTGCAGGCCTGACTGACTGTTCTGCACACCATCCCACTGTAAATGTTTTGACTTGCCGTTCTTTAATAAAGGAGATGTTGCGTTTTGTATATTTTATGAATAAAGAATTTTTTTGAACAGGTAAGACCATACTGTTGTGCTGTACTGTACATGTTTTGACCTGCTGTACTTAAATAAAGGAGATGTTGTGTGTTTTAACTTGTATTAATAAATAAATGTTTGTATTTACTGTACACAATACCTGCACAATTCCAGTCCCCGAGGGCCGCAAACAGCCCTCGAGGACTGTAGTGGTGCAGAACTGACTGACTGTTCTGCACACCATTCCACTGCAAATGTTTTGACTTGCCATTCTTGTGTAAAGGAGATGTTGCGTTTTGCATATTTTATGAATAAAGAATTTTTTATAACATGTGACTGTAAACCATACTCACTGACTGTAAATGTTTTTACTTTCTGTAAATAAATGTTTTCACTAGCAGTAAACCATACACCTGTTGATGTTTTGAATTGCTGTGCACTTAATGTTTTTACATTGTACAGTATTTGTAAATAAATGTTTTTGTACTTACTCCACCAATAAAAGAACATGTTGATTTGTTTTAAATTGTTCCACTGGCTCCTTTGATACTGCAACAAATTACAGTGTTTCTAGAATGTACACTACTGTCCAGGCATACTGTACTGTATACTGTAGGCATGCTCAGTACAAGAGTATTAAAAAAAATAGAAGACACATACTGTACTGTACTGTATATACTGGTACTGTATAGAAGACACATACTGTATGTACTGTAATACATGTAGAATAAATGCATAGTTTTTATTTTTTCGGGTTTATTACACAGTAATACTGAATATAAAAAAATATTGTATACTGTACGGTCGGAAAACATCAGCATACTGTTTCAGGTACAGTATTCTATCCTAATCAATAACAACGGCCACTAAACTGTAGACTCCGGTACGTGGTTTTTTAATTCCGATTCAGCAATGTGCAGGCATTGTTACACAAAGCGATATTATCCATCGAAATCCCTCCATTAGCCGTTTTCTTTTCTGAGGAAAAACAAAAAGAAAAGTTTTACTGTAATGGTCAGTCCCCTAAAGAAGTTCCCAGCCAGTCCCACCAATAATTTTTTCGGGGGGCGTCTCCTGTTCACATGCGCATGCGCCTACCGTCGATGTGATTACATGCATATGCGTTTCAAGAAGGTTCCAATGCGCATGCGTCTAGCGTTCCACCAATTGTTCAGTATCTGCCGTACTGTAGAAGCCACTCAGCCAATGATATTGCTTACAGGAGAATCGCTTGACTTTTGAATCGCACTGATATTGATATTTTCAACAACAAAAATAAATAAATAAATACGGCAACATTACTCACCATAGAATTTCCCATTCAGCTGGCTCCGGCGCCGGCGCCGGGCCTCTGCCAGTCCAGTATTCTTGATCATACACGTTGATAGTTGGCAGCGGGACTACTACACCAGTCAGCTGATGAGGCTGGAAATCGCTTAGGTACATGCAAGCTTGATCGAAACTGCACGCGAAATCCAGCTCAGGCTTGCTGGACAGACAGCAAGGGTTGTCACTGATGGTGGGACCGTTATTGGAAGCCGGTGCTGGTGCTGGTGCTGGCGCATTGCTTGGCAGCGACTGTCGTTTCTTAGTTGGTTTTAACACGACCTTTCGCCTTTTGCCGTCTGCATGATCATAGATACAGGAAAAAGCCGGTGATACACACCAATACCCTCCAATAAATTGTGGATCAATACGATAAAAACATGGATCGCTATATAACCTTTTCCTTATTGCACGCTTCCACACATGAGGAGCTGGCGAAAATTTGTAAAAGTCATAGTTTTTGATAAAATACTGATAAATTTGAACAACTGTTGCCATCATATCATCTGTTGCATTAATCGCGGCCCATATCAAAAACGCATAAGTTCTGTCAGTTTTTTGGAAAACGGGCTGCACTTGAACACTCATGATGGCGGGTCTCTGGAGAAACAGAAACTGGTCTTTGTCTTTCTTTAAAATGAAAAGCCTAAATTGATACATTATTGTAACCTCTTCCTTCAGTCTCAAGGCCAATATACAATTGCACATTGTGGTATCTTTTTTAAATGAAACACCTGCAAGTTGACACATTACTGAAGCGCATGCGCATTACAATTCATGAATATCTGCCATCTGGCGGACACGCGAAGAATTGCAACCTATTACATCCGAACCATTCTCAATAAACGCGTCAACCGCGCATGACCCGTGACTGAGAACGCAAAATGAATGCAGCATTCTCCCGGTGAAGTGCGTCGCATTCGAGAAAAAAGCCAGGAAAAAAGCGGCGATGTGTTAGAATAAAATGAGCCACAGCAGTATAAGTACACAAAGTAACTGCTCCCAACAGTGTGGGAGGACAGTAACCACTAAAAACCTAAATAGGTCGAAAATAATGAAATTTTATTAAACCATAAACAACGGCGCAAACTCATAAAAATCAATTTAATATGGGTGGTATACTGTAGTAGCTTCAACAGGGAACAAAGAGTAATCCCCAAGTAGCTATACGTGTAATCCCTGGTGATAGATACTAAGACGTTCCATGTAAATAGCTCACTAGGGAGATAGGTGTGTGATGTCTAATATTGATGTTCAATTGAACCCTTTAGGTGCAAAAAATAAAGTTTGTATCCAAATATAGGGGTAACGTTGATATCACTGGCAAGTTATCCTCACTTTGCATGTAGGTAGTGGGTGGTTGTATATATATGGTATACAGGTTTACATTCAGTAATGTGGAAAGTATCAGATCATACAGAATGCAATACTAATAATGAGACATATAACAGTATGCATGGACATGTTCCCACAGCCTCAGTATCACTGTGGATCTAACTTGTTGTAGCATATATCTCAGACCCAGGTGTAAGGGTACAAGGTAGCCAGACGTACATATACTCTCTTCCTGCTTCCGCAATTGTCAGTGTATGCAAACATAGGTAAATCACCACGCAACAGTGTATCACAATATGTCACAATAGTCGCAATGCTATTAGTAGTGTGCAGTGATACCTTATGTGGCCGTAACCAATGCCCATCTGGTCATAGTATGAGTCTCAATTACAGTACTCTATATGCACATCGGCGCTACAAGCACCCGCCAACCATCCGACACATCCGCCCCCTAGCAAGCCGGAACAATCTCACCCGTGACCTCCGCGATGACGTCATACCCAACGTGCGCTTCGGGACTGGCGCTTTCTCAAGGTAGGATAATTATTATGAGTACGTAGGATAATAGGATATTATGAGTACGTACAGTATTGTTTAAAAAGTAATTTTGTTTTGACACGCAAG
The DNA here is from genome assembly GCF_040206685.1 of Ascaphus truei. Taxonomy (NCBI): domain Eukaryota; kingdom Metazoa; phylum Chordata; class Amphibia; order Anura; family Ascaphidae; genus Ascaphus; species Ascaphus truei. Next base: position 154,987,362 of record NC_134483.1, on the reverse strand, counting down.
CTTGAACTGCAGCTCTAAACTTTCAGTAATACTGACATGTACTGCACAGTACAGTATAGTGTAATACAGTGTAGTACATTACTGTACTGTATATCTACCTTCAATATAAACTTTGCCAAACAGGAGGTGATGACTCACTGTGACTCCTCAAGCCTGCATTATAGTTGACAGGTGACAGCTAAACTGATACACTTGTAGTTGACAGCTGATGAAGCTGTAAATCATTTTGATACTGGTAAATGCAAGCTTGCTGGTACCTGTACGCGATATCATGCTCAGGCTGGAAAATTTCCAGGTATTCAGGCGGGGACAAGTGCAAAGTATTGCCGTTCACCAGGTTATCACTGACGGTAGGACCGGCCGGTGCTGGTGCTGTTGCCGGCACATTGCTGGATCGGGATTGACGATTCTTATATGGGTTAAAACTGACCTTTCTTCTTTTGAAATTGCCATGATCAAACATACTGTAAAATTCTGGCATGACACCCCAATACCCGCAAATCTCTCCGGCAGGAGGGGCAATGCGAAAAAAACACTGATCATTACTTAAGGTTTTTCTTATCGCACACTTCCACCAATGAACGCCTGGTGATAACTTGTAAAAATCGTAGTTCGAAATTAAATAATCATATATGTCAAATACAGTCGCCATTTTATCTGCTGCAGCATTTATTTCCGAATATATTAAAAATGCATAACTACAGTCAGGTTTTTTATATGTCTGTGGTGTAGCCATAATGTCCACTCAGCTCAGCAATTGCGGGGAAAGAAAAAAGCACACATTGAGTATTTAAAGCTTTTTATTAAGAACGCCTAATTTGACAACGTCTTCAAAAAATCAAGGTCAATTCACAATGGGCCACTGTAAGTATGTACCAGTATAGATGTGGGTGCTATCTGTTTTAAACACCTGCACCCTTACATTGTAGCAAAATACTGTATACTGTAGCACTGTAGCACTGTACCATGCACATTACAATTCAATACAATTCATTAAATGCATCAATTTCTGCCACCTGGCGGATACGCAAAGAATAGCAACCAAATAATAATTCATTAACTTGTGCCACATGGCGGATATGCGAAGAATTGCAACCAAAGAAACAATAAACCATTAAATTAAACAGATCAACCGCGTGTGGCTGGCCGGTGCCGAATTGCGCGAACACAGCATGAATAGTGGTCAAAACGCAGAAATACCGAATAGAATACAGCAGTCAACACGAAAACTGATTTGAGATCCATTCAAATAACGGCCGTCACATCAGTATGATCGGATACTTTCCACATTACTGAATGTAAACCTGTATACCATATATATATTCAACCACCCACTACCTACATGCAAAGTGAGTTTAACTTGCCAGTGATATCAAAGTTACCCCTATATTTGGATACAAACTTTATTCTTTGCACCTATAGGGTTAAATTGAACATCAATATTAGACATCACACACCTATCTCCCTGGTGAGCTATTTACATGGAACGTCCTAGTATCTATCACCAGGGATTACATGTATAGCTACTTGGGGGTTACTCCTTGTTCCCTGTTGAAGCTACTATACCACCCATTTTTAATTGATTTTTATGAGTTTGCGCCGTTGTTTGTGGTTTAATAAAATGTCATTATTTTCGACCTATTTAGGTTTTTAGTGGTTACTGTCCTCCCACAGTGTTGGGAGCAGTAACTTTGTGTACATATATTAGTCAATCTGACATTATGTTGGGGAGTATTTAACCCCTTTATTTCAGCAGCAATAGAGTGCAACTATTGGGGATCTTTGGGAGACCTTGTGATCTTCTGGTTTGTGTTTATGTATAACACCATCCCTAAGCACAAGCTGTATTTCAACGGATTATTTAACAGTCTACTCTATATTTGGCGAGCGGGCAACCATAAGTTACAATATATATATATGTGTATGTGTGTGTGTGTGTGTGTGTGTGTGTGTGTGTGTGTGTGTGTGTGTGTGTGTGTGTGTGTGTGTGTGTGTGTGTGTGTGTGTGTGTGTGTATAGATATAGAGGTATCTGTACTGTTTTAGCAAAGCTTAACAAAAAAAATGAATAGACAATACCATTCTCTGACTAACGAAATGCTTTTATTTGTGTGAGCTTTCGAAATACACTGAGCTCTTCTTCTGGCGGTGCAGAACGTACGACACCTACCTAGCATGCGACCTGTATACGGGACAAAGTTTAATACTGACGCTCGCAAGCGCTCCCAAAGTTCCATCAAATGGACAATATCTCCTCTACAGGATCAAGGATTAATATACAGCTCACAAACTGCCCCATTCTTCACCTTTGCAAAGGTCCCACATATATACAGTATGTATACAAATAAATAAATGGGACTAACTCTTGTAACACAGAAATAGGGAGAAAAAATATATAAATAAATAAAACCTCAATTTATAGAACCACTATGGGGACCAAGTACCCATAGTAATTACTAACCGGACAGTCATATAATGAGGAGATGGTATACTGTAAAAAAAAAAACAATAAAGGCAGATGCCCTAAGCTCCAAAGAAAAATATGTGGTGTAAAACCACCAGGAAAGATGTAAACATGACACAAATAGTACCACTAAGCAGGATGAACTCATATGTAGGGCACTGTAATGAAATCACCTTATTGAATGAAACTACAAATATAGCTCATATGAACAAGGAGAAAACCAATGAGAATAATTCAGTGACCCAAACACAAACCCAGAATAAGATCACATGCAATAAACTGATCATATACTTAAGACCAGTGCATACACTAGTAAATATTACAATGGCATGTAAAAAAAAAAACTAGAGTACAAAAGTATACTCAGCTCCTGTGTAACATAGGTGGTCTGAGTTCAATGCAGCTTAGAGTCATGGACGGTGGTCACCCCAGCCAGAGTGAATCACCAACATATGAGGAAAGTCTCAATCCAAAAAATAAAGGCCAAACGAGGCCAGCAGTCTGGGCCAGCAGCAAATAAATACCACAACGCGTTTCATCCCCACAGGCTTCGTCTAGGGTGGTAATTGGGCATATGAGCAAATCCTGTTTAAAAGGCAGTGATCGATGACATCATTTTCGAGCCAAAAGTCTCTCATCCATACCTGAAGGGGATCGAGTTCCCGCGCATGCACACAGCAGGCATCCGCCTTGAGTGTCTGGCTAGATGGTGCTGTAATTTGGCAGCTCATGCTTTCCCATAACAGACACAATAAAGGTGCCTGTATTTTGTCATGCGCAGTAACGGGCTTGACGATCCTCATGGAGAGAAATTTAAAGGGAAAATGTCCACTATTTTAGCTATATTTAATACACCTTCCAGACATATGATGTTATCTTGTTTACTGCGTCACAAGTTATCCTGTGATTACAGAATCACTGCAGAAGATCTTGTGGGTGTCAGCCATCAATCAAGGAAAAGAATAAAACACGTATTCCATTCATATAGTATCTCCACTCTAAGGAGGTCTTCAAAATACATTGAGCATATTACAGATATCTAAAGTAGTAGAAAAGGAAAGAGTTAATTAACTAAATATATAAAAACAACTATGATAATTGAATTCTAAAAATATTAGTTAAAGAGAGAAAATTGGGGGAGACAAGGAAAGCATCACTGTAAATAACTGTAAATAAATATAACATAAAAAACAGTCAAAAACCTAAAAACTGACCGTTGAATCCCTAAAACTTAAGGCCAAAAATGTATTAAATTGAAGAGCGGGAGAAGAAAAACAAAATAGGGAAAAACAAATGACATCATTGATCACAAAAACATTGAAAACCCCAGATAGTCATTCAGACCTTGGGGTAGCATTGAGCCCAAAATAACAATCCACCTGCATTCCCTCTGTAGAAGTGCTCTTTCGATGTCACCACCCCATATCCCCAAAGAGACATTGTATATATACTGTATATAGCAGTAGCAGCAACTTTCCTCTCCGGCATCAGGATTGGCTCTCACTCAGCCACCGTAGTTCATCACCATGTGGCCCTACGCGTTTCTTCCGTCAAGGGTCCCCTGATGTCATGCGCCTTGATGGAAGAAACGTGTAGGGTCACATGGTGCAAGTGAACTACGGTGGCTGAGTGAGTGCCAATCCTGACGCTGGAGAGGAAAGTTGCAGCTACAGCCCTCTTGAATTGGGAACATTCAAACTAGGAACATTAATACTGCTTTTTCGTGTTGCCGGAGGACTATACAGATGGTGACACCAGAAGTGCCGTTCCAAAGGGATACATCTCACAACGGAGCTGTGCTTGTTCTATTTTTTTTATTTAGAACCATTCATATAGCCATTATATTTAGGTTCACTCACCACCACAGAATCACACTGATTTATTTATAATGTATTAATTTAATATAATTGGTCATCTGTGTTTTTGTCAATTTATCACCACACATTTAAGTTCATAATTGGGCTGAATTAACAGTGTGTGTTACCCTAAAGGCGCTGTCTATTTATTCTATCTGTTTTTTCATATATACTGTGTATGTGTATATATACATATACACACATATATATATATATATATATATATATATATATATATATATATATATATATATATATTGTGACAAACGCCCCTCTTTTGTAGCGCTGACGTCTGTCTGGGTTCTTCCCGACACAGTCTTCTAGGGTTAATTATACAACAAACAGGATCATGCAAAGTATTATGCTGCTTAACTCAGGCTTCTGCCTGCTTTATTTTCATCCAAGTAAGGTACTGCAGCTTTAACATGTGAAGGTTAGAGGTACTCAGATACTTTCATTCAGCAGTTCACATATTTCAGTGTTACCATATTTCCCACACTGTTATTTCAAGAAATAAAACCAAAATCATATAAGCAAAATCCTATCCCTTTCAGGGATCTAACTACACTGGCGACACACTTTATTCGAGCTCGGCTAGTCCCACGAATTCGGGTATACCCGGGTGTATTGAGGTTTGTGACTGTTTTCTGCCCGAGTGCATTGAGGTATTTTCTAGGCAGGGATTGAAGCATTTTATTCCCACTGGCTGCAATACTGCACAGTATATATATATATACTGCATTACAATTCATTAATTTATGCCATCTGGTAGACACACGAAGCATTGCAGCCTATTAAATCCTAATCATTATCATTTAACAGATCAGCCGCCCGTCAGCCAGGCATGAACCCAGGCTTGGAAGGCAAACACAACGGGGCTTGTCAGAGGTGAGGAGTGGCGCATTCCAGGTATCTGCCAGGTACAAACTGGGCATTTGCTCGAATAAAGTGTGTCGGTGCAGTACACATCAGAATCAGTCTCTCTAACAGCTGCTGGCCAACTAAACTGGTTCCCCAGCTTAAAACAATGCTCTCTCATTTAGGGTCACAAGATACAGTACAGTCTTTTAGCAACAGCAGTAACCATTTGTTTTGTCTTATCTGTTCGTGGAGTCCAGGCAAATCCTCTGGTACTGTGATACGTGGAGGGGCCGTCAACCCCGATACTGGATGCAGGGGAGCAGCGACACCCCCAGCCCCCAGGCTCCAAGGAGAGAGAGAGAAATGCAAAACCTCTCTGCTCTAAATACCTGTGCATGTGATTAGAAGAGCAGGTGAGGGAGAACTAGAGCCATGGTAATCTGTGGTCTGGATTTTCCATCCAGCTGCCTGAGTTAATGGGAAGCTGTGGAACGGATCATTTGTAACTATTCCTGCACTTTCTGCTCTAAAATGGGGCAGAAAGCTGCCTAACATCTTTGGACTATGTCACATATCCCCCTCCCCAGCTCACACCTACTGGGGTGAGCGGCCATGGACCTCACTGGGGTGAGCGTCCTACCTGAAATACTTGAGCTAACTCCTCAGTACAACATTAAGTATTCACATGACACGAATATGAACTTTTTCCACGGCAATTATGGACAATAGGTTTCGTCATAAGAGACTATACTTGGCAAACATATTTTTTTTTTTTTTTTTTTTTTTTTTGCTCTCTATTAGGGAACTATTTTGAAAAATAAATGTCTAGCACACATTCTTACAACCCAGGATCTGCTAAATATATTCACAAAACCAGACAATTTCTATTACCTCCCTGGGTTTTTCTACTCTAGAATATGAACCTCATTATAAATTTATCAACCGCAAAAAACAATTTTTTTTTTTTTTCCATATTGTAAGCAACCAATATTTTTAATTATTTTATATACTACAGCCTTGTAATCTTAAGGGCCATCAACCCTGTATATTAATTTGTAGTTTAGCTACATTTTCAACACATAGAACCAATATAACATTGTAATATTGACAAAATGCTTATTTGCATAGTTAAGTGTCCGTGACATAGTCCACACGTGTAATAAAAAAAATAAATCGGTCAGTTCCCCCAAACATATTTTTTTTTTTTTTTTTTTTTTTTTGACTTCCAGTCTATTGCATCCTTTGACTTTATTTCATAGCCCGCTGCAACCTGCAAATGACTGGACTGTTTCTTTAGCTTCTGATGAGACCCTTGGACCGGATTCTCCTTGGCTCCACAGTGTGGTCCAGATTGGTGAGATATGGAACTATTCAGGCGCCGTGTTAACCTTCGTTGTTTTTTCTTTTCAATCTTTGATTTCCCTTTTGTGGCCATTACCAGGCCTTTGGGTTTTGGAGACCTAGTTGCCTCTGTACAAACGTAGTCCATATTAACCACGTCATCAGGATCTGTCAACAAGTTTGTGTTTTCAGGAACTGCCACCCACTTGGCTAAAACATCTTCTGTGGTGTCCTGGGTGTGTCCACTAGTTTGATAATCTTCTGGACAACGTAAATGAATTTGAGGATCTGGATTTTTGAATCCCAGATCAGGGAGAATATTCTCAGGAGGGTGCCTATCTGTTTCTGGAATAACAGCAGCACAATCAAAGTCAATTCTTTCTCCTTCCTCTTTGTCATCAGTGAGGGCATTGAGTTTACGTTCCCTGGTCTCCTTTTGTGACCGTGTCTCTTTTAGCCTTGGAATCTCTTTCACCAACTTCATCTTTATAGCAAATCGTAATATTGCAACAGCATTGAAGATACACGTATAGGAACGTACAGCTTGCTTGGTTAGGAGGTAGGATTGATAGCCCGACTGAACCACTTTAGCCGCTTCTCCCATGTCCGTCATCTGTTTCAGAGCGAGGTTTAACTCTGTTTCATTTTCTCTATTCTTGACCTGCAGCTGCAGGTGCTCCTTCTGGGTCTTGTCCAGCTCCAGCTGCAGCCGGGCCCGCTCATTTGCCGTGTGGTCCAGCTGCTTGTGGATATCGGCCATCTCACTTTCATAGCGCAATGTCAGGCAGACCACCTGATGGACGGAGATCTCCTCTCTCTTGGCGCACTGTATCTCGCGCTCAGCCATCTGCTTCTGCAGCTCTTCAACCTGATCGTGCCAGACCTCCCTCAGGGTCTTCACCTCTATCTGGTGCTTGCTCTGGGTTTGCATCAGCGCCTCCATTTTTTGGAGCTCTGCAGTTTGTGTCGCCTGGATCGCCGCTGATTCTGTATTCTGCAGTGCTTCCTGCATTTCTAACTTTTCCTGGATCAATTGCTTCTCCACTTTTTCTGCTTGGTGAAGCTTCTCATCACCTTCACTGATCTGGTCAGTCAAGTCTGAATTTTTCTGTGTCAGACTTACATTCTCTCTTTTTACAGTCTCTAAATTACTCAGGGTATTCTCATAGGTTTCCTTCAATGTACACAGCTCTGTGCTGCGAGCGTAGACCTCATGGCGTGAGAGTTCCAGCTCTGCTTTAAGCGCGCTAGCCTCTTGCCGAGAAACCCCTAACTCTGTGATGAAGTTTTGCACATCTTTCTGGGACATCTCATAGCATAGTTTCCAGTCAGTTCTTGTTTTCTTTGATTTGCTTGGCTCTCTGCCTATGATGGTAGCAGTAGCCTTTGTCATCTCTAGGCGTGTCGTCATTCCTGGGACGATTGCGCCAGGCCCTATGGGCTGTTGCTCATCTCGGCGCCTTTCTGACGCATGTCCTGACAGTGCAGGTTCAAGTGGCTCGTTCACTTCCCCTGTGACTTGAGGAACAGTTTTCTTTCTTTTTGCTTTATTAGCTCCAGAGATATCAGTGGTACTGGGCACACACTCACTGTTATCAGCTTCCACATCTTGCTTGTACTCACAGGGCATTGCTTGCTTTTGCAGCTGTTTGTCTTTGAAAATTTTGGGGCACACATCTTCCATGTGACCTACTTCACGACAGGCCCCGCATACTAAATTCATCTGCGGGTACGGCTCTCCTCCAGGGTCGTGATCATAGTATGGCCTGAAGGGACACTGTTTTGTATGGTTACGTACATTACACAACAAACATTTCACGTCGGCCATTTTAGAAACCCGGCAGGGACAATTTGCTAGCTGCAATTTCACTCACTTCAGCAACTTGCATACAGCACTTGCTAGCTGCAAATTCACTCACTTCAGCAAAAGGCATTAGCTTTACAAACAGCATTTGCTAGATGCAAATTTTTTTTTTTTTTTTCAGCAAAACATTTTGGTTTTCTGTTTGGGTTCAGGGTGCTATTGCATCCACACTTCGCACATTCTCTGTGTATGCTAGAAGCACAACTGATATACCCAGTGGGACAGACTTCACTCATAGCATCTGTACTTTAGTTCAGCTCGGCGGCCATTTTAAATCCCCGCATTTATTTGCAAACCCACAGACTTTTTAGTGTCTGCCCGCATTCTCCACCATATGTGACAAACGCCCCTCTTTTGTAGCGCTGACGTCTGTCTGGGTTCTTCCCGACACAGTCTTCTAGGGTTAATTATACAACAAACAGGATCATGCAAAGTATTATGCTGCTTAACTCAGGCTTCTGCCTGCTTTATTTTCATCCAAGTAAGGTACTGCAGCTTTAACATGTGAAGGTTAGAGGTACTCAGATACTTTCATTCAGCAGTTCACATATTTCAGTGTTACCATATTTCCCACACTGTTATTTCAAGAAATAAAACCAAAATCATATAAGCAAAATCCTATCCCTTTCAGGGATCTAACTACACATCAGAATCAGTCTCTCTAACAGCTGCTGGCCAACTAAACTGGTTCCCCAGCTTAAAACAATGCTCTCTCATTTAGGGTCACAAGATACAGTACAGTCTTTTAGCAACAGCAGTAACCATTTGTTTTGTCTTATCTGTTCGTGGAGTCCAGGCAAATCCTCTGGTACTGTGATACGTGGAGGGGCCGTCAACCCCGATACTGGATGCAGGGGAGCAGCGACACCCCCAGCCCCCAGGCTCCAAGGAGAGAGAGAGAAATGCAAAACCTCTCTGCTCTAAATACCTGTGCATGTGATTAGAAGAGCAGGTGAGGGAGAACTAGAGCCATGGTAATCTGTGGTCTGGATTTTCCATCCAGCTGCCTGAGTTAATGGGAAGCTGTGGAACGGATCATTTGTAACTATTCCTGCACTTTCTGCTCTAAAATGGGGCAGAAAGCTGCCTAACATCTTTGGACTATGTCACAATATATATACACACACACATATGTACATATATATATATACAGTGTTCGACAAACCTATACATTTGCACACCCCGGGCGAGTGGATTTAACATCGTGGCGAGATCCTATTGACCCAAGCAGCACATGTGTGGTACTAGGTGATTTGTCGACCACTGTGTATATATATATATAGTGATACCATCAATGTCCTCTGGGGGATGGAGTAGAGCAACTATGGGATCTTTCCAGCTCTCAGAGAATCCCCTACATTATCCAGCAGTAGGTGCTGCCTAATTAATCAGGCTGGACTCCTTGAATGATCAAGGCAGTGTATTAGGCAGACAAAGGAAGCTGCCATGCTGAGAGTGACACAGAGAGTGAGAGAGATTGCTGTCCCAGAGAAGGAAGGACGAGAGACCATGCTGAAGTGGGGATGTCCTGTCCTTGGCATTTGGACTTACAGAGGAGAGTTTCTCTGAGCTCACGTGGGGCCAAGTTCCCCTAGGAAGGAACAACACGAGGCCGTGCTTAAGTGAGGACATCTG